>NC_136061.1:25139997-25219997 GCF_964261635.1 Lissotriton helveticus
GTGACCACTGACGAAGTTTTCAAGGTTCTAGGGGCCATGAAGAGTGGTTCGCCTAGGGATCCGGTTCCGATGAGATACCTCAAGCAGATAGCAACCACTATTGTGGCACCAGTAACAGATCTTATCAATGCATCTTTGGCACAGGGAGTGGTTCCACCCAGTTGGAAAAAAGCGGTTGTAAAGGCCCTTGTGAAAAAGCCTGGTCTAGATCCAGCGGACCTGGCTAATTTCAGACCGATTTCCTTGCTGCCCGGGTTCGGTAAGATCGTGGAGAGACTGGTGAACAGGCGACTGTCACAGTTTCTAGAGTCCAATGGCTTGTTGCGGAATTCCCAAACGGGATTCAGGCCGGGCCAAGGCACTGATACTGCCCTTCTGGCAGTCGTGGAAGAAGCCAGGAGCATTTTGGATTTAGGGGGATCAGTGGCAGTGATCCTCCTGGACCTTAGTGCGGCTTTTGACACCGTTAACCATCAGGTGTTGCTCCAGCGACTGTCAGAGGTAGGCCTGACTGGAATGGCCTTGAAGTGGCTCGCGTCGTTTCTGCACCAACGAACCTACCAAGTCTGGGAAGGTAGTGCACAATCTGCCCCCATCCCCCTTCAATGTGGTGTGCCTCAGGGCTCCTCCCTGAGCCCCATATTGTTTAACGTCTATATGGCGCCATTGGAGGATGTGGTGGCACCACTGGGTATCAAAATGATCAGCTACGCTGATGATACCCAGTTGGTGGTGGCCCTTTCCCAACTGGTGGATCATCCGGACCTGTTGCACTCCTGCTTGTCCAAGGTGTATACATGGATGGGCAATTCAGCACTAAAACTGAACGGCTCTAAAACAGAGCTGATGCTGCTGGGACATGCGGGGCCTTCTTTGCCGACAGGCAGCTGGCCGAGTTGTTTTGGCGACCCTCCAAGCTCCAAAAAGGAGATCAAAAGCCTGGGTGTGTGGCTTGAACAAGACCTGTCTTTCAAGACCCATGCAAAAAAAACTGCCGGAATCTGTTTTGCTCTGCTCCGATCAGCCCGTAAGATTCTACCCCTTCTCCCTCCGACCTCCAGGAAACTTCTTATCCAGGGTCTGATTGTCTCGAGGTTGGACTATAGTAATGCGCTTTTTTTGGGGCGCTCCGCAAGCAATGCTCAATAAACTGCAACAAGTGCAGAATGCAGCAGCAAGGCTGCTGATGAATATTCCAAGGAGACAGTCAGCAAAACCGGCATTAAGAGCATTGCATTGGCTTCCGGTACGGGAGAGGATAAAATTTAAATCTCTCTGTACGGCTCATAAAATCCTGCGGGAGAAGGGTCCTCCCATTTTGGGTAATATGGTGCTCCCTTACAAGGCTATCAGAGCTCTACGCTCTGACCACAAATCTTTGTTACAAGTGCCCAGGGTGAAAAGAACCCGGACGGGCGGTAGAAGATTCTCGGTGCAGCCACGTTATGGAATGCGTTGCCTTTGAATTTACGGACCGAGACTGGTACTATTCGGTTCCGAAAGCTACTCAAGACCCACCTATTCCCCACTTAATGCTGTTTTCAATGTTGTTTTCTTAGCTCCATTCCCTTGAGTTATGAACGAGCGCTGGGATGCCCAAGGGTAAACGTGCGCTATACAAGATTCCAAATAATAATAATGAACTTGTCATTTGGGAAGAAATTACCGCCCACTGCTAATGTATGCACTTTTGCTTGTTCTTGGGCCTTCCTTTCCGCCATAGATGGTGCGTATAGTATCTCCAAATGTGTCCTTTTACGAATACCATCCCATGCCCATCTCATAACTTTCACAGTGTCTATTTCCCTGTGCGGGCGCTTATAAGGTTGATACAGTGCTGTCGATATTGGTAGGGGAGCTGCGCGGTCTATGTCTATGGGCCCAGAAATGTAAAAATTGCACCTGTGCACTGTAAGCGTACAGTGCAAAATCTGGGGACGCCAACCCTCCCTGTTCTTGCGACAGTGTCAAGATTTCCCTGGCTATCCTTGGTTGAGCCCCGCCCACTCCAGCTCTATCATGAGCAATTTCAATCATTTAAAGAAGTGAAGTGGGAGTGGGAGCGGTATATTTACAAAAAGGTAGAGTAGTTTGGGCAATATTATCATTTTGACTATGGCTATTCGACCCGCCATCGAGAGGGGAAGCGTTTTCCACCTCCTTACTCTGTCGTCTATCCATACCACTATTCTCATGTAGTTGGCCGTCCATATTTCTTGAGGGTCGCTCGTTATCCATACCCCAAGATATTGGATTGGTTCCGACGCCCACCCTAACGGATATTCAGTATCAAAATGCTGCGAGCCAGACGTGAGCGGGAGAATCACAGATTTGGACCAATTTATATTTACACCGGAGAGCCTGCCAAAGCGGACCACTTCCCTATTCATGGGGGCCAGATTGTCTTTTGGGTGTACCATGTTCAGCGTGATATCATCCGCATACATGGACACTGCGAGCGCCCTCGTAGTGAAACCAATTCCTCTGTGTACATGGTGTTGGCGCATGCGCGCAGCAAGGGAATGCCTGCTTCACTCAACAGCCACTTGACCCATCTGGCCAAAGTCGCTGAAGAGACTGGGTAAAAAGGTTTCTGAAGGGAAATCAACAATTGATCTCACACATCGTTTCTAAATTCATGAGTACAATCCACGTAACATTTCAAACATTGGACTACACATGTTATGTTATGTTAATAACTTTTATTGGGCGCACAGCTGCCCCAGCGAAGGGGCGTCCTGGCGCCTGATCGAGTACCACAACACAACAGGTCGATGCTGAAAAAAGGAGAATCAGTCAGCAGAGGCAAACAGGTGGGATTTTATAGCCCGTCTAAAGAGAGTCAGGCTATTTAGGGCACGAATATGGACAGGAAGGGAATTCCATAGTCCAGCTGCCAAGACACAAAAGGAGCGACCTCCCATCCTACTCAGTCTGAACCTAGGTTTGATTGCCAGAAAAAGAGATTCCGACCTGAGAGACCGCGTGGGGACATAGAAAGAAACAAGCCCCACAAGGGCAGGAGGTGAACAGAGTTTCAAAATCTTAAATGTCAGACAGAGAGCCTTAAATTTGAGTCTCTGTCTGACTGGCAGCCAATGAAGGGATGTCAAGACTGCAGAGACAGAACAACGTCTCGGGAGACCAACAATGGCCCGCGCAGCGGCATTTTGCACCCTCTGTAGCCTAGTAGCCTCAGCCTGATTTACTCCAAGCAGCAGAGCACTCCCGTAGTCCAGCCGAGAGAGGATGGAGGCCTGGACCACCAGTTGCCGAGTAGGAGGGTCGAAGAATTTGAGGACTGGACGCAGTCCTCGCAAAATACCATAACAGATGGCTGCGATCTTCTTAGTATGGCTGGTAAAAGAGAGGTTAGAATCCAGCCAGACCCCCAAGTTCTTAACTTCGGCCGCTGGAACGGGGGATACCCCCAGCTCTGGAGGCCACCACTGATCTCCCCAAAGTTCTGCATGCTTCCCTAGGATCAGGACCTCGGTTTTCTTGGCATTTAGCTGTAAGCAATTACTGCGCATCCAGTTAGCCACAGCTATTAGTCCTGTACGGAATCTGGGCGCCGTCACCTCAGGGTCCCCACTAAGTGTCACCGCCAGCTGCGTGTCGTCGGCATACGATGTCATGGTTAAGCCATATTGTCTGACGACAGCAGCCAGCGGTTTCACGTACAGGTTGAACAAAGTGGGGCTCAACGCAGAGCCCTGAGGGACTCCCAGTCCCAAAGGATGGAAAGAGGACTGACCAGGTGGAATAGCCACTTTGAAAAACCGGTCCGAGAGGAAAGAGCGGAACCATTGGAGAGCCTTCCCCTCAATACCCACTTCCTCTAAACGCCGCAACAGAATGTCATGAGACACCGTGTCGAACGCGGCGCTCAGATCTAACAAGAGGAGCGCCGCTGTCTGCCCCGCATCCAGCACTGAACGCAAATGCTCGGTCATAAAGAGCAGAGCCGTTTCAGTGCTGTGTTGTGCGCGAAAACCATTCTGACTCTCGTCCAGAATATTATTACGAGAGAGATGGGCAGACAGGATGGAGTTCACGTGTGCCTCAGTAACCTTGGTGGTCCAGGGCAGGAGAGAGATGGGCCGATAATTCTCAGGAAGCAGGGGGTCAAGATTGGGCTTCTTCAAGATGGGGCTGACCACTGCCTTCTTCCAGAGGGAAGGAACCACACCCTCGCTAAGCGAAAGGTTGATCAAGTCCAATATGGGCTCGCGGCAGAGGGGCGGGAGAAGAGCAATAAGCTCCGGCTTCAGCGGATCTAGGGGAGAGCCAGATTTAATTTTGAGGCTCAGAGTATCAAAAACCTCGACCGACATGACAGGCAAGGAGGATAGAGGTTCGGAAACTGAGGCCTTCACATCACTGGGCTCATCCCTGAGTACAGATGGTATAAATCCTCGATAGATTGCCTGCACCTTCTCCACGAAAAAAGATGCCAAACTTTCGCAGTGAGAGTCCGTGCAGATTTCCAGCGAGGTTGCCCGTTTCCCCATCAAATCTTTGAGCACCTTAAAGATTAATTTAGATGGGTTAGGGCTGTTAGAAAACTCAGAGGCGTAATATGCGGCCCGGGTTTGGCAAATAGCTCTGTGATAGATTTTAAGCTGGGCAAAGTAAACCAGTTTTAACGTGGGATCAAAGGATTTCCTCCATGCCCTCTCAGCTTGCCGGCATGTTCTCTTAAGCTCGGCAAGGGCATCATTATACCAAGGACTGCGCGTTTTGGCGTGGCATTTCGACCAGCGCATAGGTATAAGAGAATCGAGGGCAGTAAGAACCCAGTGACAAAACTGCTCATATCCCTGTCCCACATTCGGCAGAGTGCCCAAGGGCTGTGCCTCCAGTATCTTAACAAACTCCTCCAGTTTGAGTTTACGCCAGTTTCTTTTAAGGAGCCGCCTATCCACAGGTTTAAATCGTGGGTCATCTAAGGGACATGACACTTTAACCAACAGATGGTCAGTCCATCCAACCACCATCGGGTCAGATGTCCTAGCCCTAACCAAGGTGGTAAAAAAGGGGTCGAGTATGTGACCACCTACGTGGGTGGGGGAGGTAACTAGTTGGTTCAATTTCATGGCTTCAAGGTCCGCTAAAAAGGAGCTGATGGGTAAAGATGACGTCTGATCAAGATGTATATTGAGATCACCTACGATGTTAAAATTAGCGCATCTAGGAGCAAGCAAGCTGACCACATCAGCAAGGGCGTCCTTGAAGGCAGTGTCATTCCCTGGTGGGCGATAGATAAGCAGACCACTAAGAGTGAATTGATGACTGACAGTAACCTTAAAAGAGGCGCTCTCGCACATCGGTAGATCTAAAGCTTTCCAATCCACCGGAAAGCAGGATTTGGCTGCCATGGCTATGCCGCCTCCCCTAGACGTGCGGTTCAAAGTGAACACCGTATAGGTGGCGGGAAACGCCAGATTTATTATGGCAGTGTCGGCGTCCTGTAACCAAGTTTCGGTGAGAAAAATGATGTCAGGAGAGTCCTTGTCTATCATGTCCCGGAAGGACTGATGGTGCTTGACCAAAGATCTTACATTCAAGCTCCATATACTGAGTACATGCTCAGTACAGTCCATCTGTGTACTTTGGGCAGTCCTTTCAATAGAGCGCACCCCAATAGGGGAGGGCAAGGAAAGACTGCCACACACACAGTCATAAGGTCCCGACAGAGGAGGTAACGGATCATGACTACACGCCAAAATACCGTCTCTGATGGAAAAGAGGTCGGCGCGAGTGTACCTGAACGTCGCTGTGTTACACATGGTGGTATAATGGCAAATAGCCGGAGTCCATAGCCCGTACCCGCTACCTCGACGCGGACGAGCGCAGACGGGCAGGACTCTGGCACGACTCCGGCTAAGCGACGGCGTCCCTCTGCGCGTTCCCGCTGCGCGGGAGAGGACGACTTTAAATAGGCGTCTCAAAGGGCAGCTCGAGCGTCAGGACGCTCCAAAATGGCGCCCGCGAAAAGCACCACTTACCCAATCCAAAATGGCGCCCACCGAAATCCACCCACAGGACCCGGACCCGCCAAATGGCGGTGAGTGTTCCAGCAATTAAGTGCAGTAAGGGGACAGGAGCCCACACAAGACGGTAGGTTAAAACCGGGGGATAATTCAAAGAAAACAAACAACCAAAATACAATAAAGGTCGAGTTAAAAATGCAGCGCACTGGCAGCACGACCTGCGCTAATGCAGCAGATGATCAAAGAGTGAGGCACACAAGTCCGCCTTAAATAGGCGTCTCAAAGGGCAGCTCGAGCGTCAGGACGCTCCAAAATGGCGCCCGCGAAAAGCACCACTTACCCAATCCAAAATGGCGCCCACCGAAATCCACCCACAGGACCCGGACCCGCCAAATGGCGGTGAGTGTTCCAGCAATTAAGTGCAGTAAGGGGACAGGAGCCCACACAAGACGGTAGGTTAAAACCGGGGGATAATTCAAAGAAAACAAACAACCAAAATACAATAAAGGTCGAGTTAAAAATGCAGCGCACTGGCAGCACGACCTGCGCTAATGCAGCAGATGATCAAAGAGTGAGGCACACAAGTCCGCCTTAAATAGGCGTCTCAAAGGGCAGCTCGAGCGTCAGGACGCTCCAAAATGGCGCCCGCGAAAAGCACCACTTACCCAATCCAAAATGGCGCCCACCGAAATCCACCCACAGGACCCGGACCCGCCAAATGGCGGTGAGTGTTCCAGCAATTAAGTGCAGTAAGGGGACAGGAGCCCACACAAGACGGTAGGTTAAAACCGGGGGATAATTCAAAGAAAACAAACAACCAAAATACAATAAAGGTCGAGTTAAAAATGCAGCGCACTGGCAGCACGACCTGCGCTAATGCAGCAGATGATCAAAGAGTGAGGCACACAAGTCCGCCTTAAATAGGCGTCTCAAAGGGCAGCTCGAGCGTCAGGACGCTCCAAAATGGCGCCCGCGAAAAACACCACTTACATAGTTTACTATGATGTGGAAAGGCAGGATAACTCACACATTTGGAATTTGTCTTAGTTCATTTAGAAATTGTGAAAGAAACCCCCAAGGGAGTAAATACTCTACCTGACAAACCCAAGGCCCGTACAACCGAGACTCGTCTACAGAAAATGAGACATAATAACAAGGTGGGTTTTGCTGACAACTGTTTCTGGGAGAGTCCCTCATTCGCCGGCCAGCTTCTGATAAAACAAAGCACCATATCTACATCCCAAAGGGTAGAATATCTGGGCTTCATTGGTTTCACCAATCTAATGCTTCTCAATAGCTTACAATTCAAGGGATATTCCCCAACCGGTTTCCCTACAATATGGAGATGACCCGCCGTAATTCCTGAACGAAAATTATTGACTTTCCTATATGCCATTCCTTGACTGCCAATATCTGAAAGATAATTTACAATCAAATGTATACTGGATCCCATGAGATCCACCTGTCATTCACCACACCAACAAACCCACCTACCCAAAGCTGATTCGTATCATTTGTGCGTAGCGGGAGCCCAAGATTGTGATAGAAAAAACATTGCGTCCTGCGAAACTCTGGGCACCTACCAGTGTCTCTGGCAAGTCTCCAGGCCATGAGGGACAAATGACCCTGCGTCACCAGCGGATGTAGACAGCTCATCGGATCTTGCAATATCTCTGGAACTGAAAAAGATGTACTGGATGGGGCACAAGTCAAGGCCAACATCACCGGGAACCATGACTGCACCTTTAAATACAGTGTGATCAAGATTCGCTTCGCTGCTTGTATGCGGATTTTCGCCAACACTCTCTGAATCATGATGGATGGGGTAATAGCATAAAGCGCGCCCATCATCCAGAATTGTAGAAATGTGTCTGAATCGAGCACCTGAGGGTCCGGATCGGTCATAAACTGTAAAACTGGGGTAGTTGCGTGTTCAGTCGAGACGCAAAGAGATCTATCGTGCATGGGCCCCATTTCCGATTCAGTTGTTGAAACACGCTGTGGTGCAGTCACCAATCATTGAAATCCTGAATAAGTTGGAAATACCAATCTGCTACCACATTAATGCTGCCCGGAATATATTCCACCATCACCGAGATCTGATGGTGAAGGCAATAATGCCAAAAGTCTTTGTCAATCTCCACCAAAAGACGAGACATCGCGACCCCCTCAAGCGATTGATGTATCGCACTGCTGACACATTGTACATACGCAGAAGGATACAACAACTCGTTTTCTGTGGGGATAGAGTCTGAATTGCAAGAGAACCCGATAGGAGTTCCAGATAATTGATGTGTAATTGTAGTTCTGTTGGGGACCATCTGCCCCCCGCAGTCATTGATCCGCATCATGCTCCCCAGCAGCTGGCATCTGGCTCTAGGACTACCTGCGGGAAGGATTCAAAAATGGTCTTGCCATTCCAAGCATCCATGTGTTCCAACCACCAGGATATCTCTGTCCTGGCTTCCGTGGAAAGTTAAATTTATTCCGAATAACTCAGACCCTTGCACAAATAAATGCATGATCTTCAATCGTTGTAGTGCTCGGTAATGCAGAGGGCCCGAAAATATCGCCTGGATAGAGGAGGCTAAAAGTCCTACCAAGTGAGCCAGAATCCTCAATTATATAGTCAGAGGGGCAAGTGCTCTCCTCAACTCCTTCTTGATCGAGATCCTCTTTTTCAGAGAAAGAAGTAACTGCATTAGCACAGAGTCCACCTTAAACACCAGGTACTCCATTGACTGTGCGGGATTCAGGATCGACTTTTCTGAGTTGACGAAACCCGGAACCTGAAAGAGTTGTGTCATCCAGGATAAGTGTCTTAGCACTGTCTCCTTGATCTGTGCCATGATCAGAACGTCGTACAAATAAATGATCATACGCACCCCTCTCTCCCACAGATATCGTACCACTGGTTTGAGTAACTTGGTGAAGCACCAATGGGCGAAAGAGAGACCGAAGGGCATGGTGATAAACTCGAACCATCGATGTTGCCGTTGAAATTGTAGGAACCTCCGATTAGGTGGGAAAATAGGTACTGCCAAATAAGTGTATTTTAGATCGAGAAGCACAATCCAATCCTTTTCCAATAACAGGTCCCTCAACAAGTGTATGCCCTCCATTTTGAAATGGCGATACACTATCCAGGAATGGAACTCTCTGAGATTCAAGACCAAGCGGAATCCCTGATCTTTCTTTGGCACCAGAAAAATCATGCTAACAAAACCGTGTGGATGAGGAACCGTTTCCACTATTTCCCTTTTTCTCAACAAAGACGTTATTTTGTCGTCTATGAAAGCACGCTCTGTTTGGGAAAAAATTAAATGACGAAGGTGGACATTTTGTTTTGAATAGGAGTAAATCTTGAGGTGGAAACCTTGCACCGTTTGAATAACCCATGGGTCTTGCGTTACTGTCTCCCAATTCTGAAGAAACAATCCAATTCTTCCTCCCACTGTCTCCAATTCGGGTAGAACCAGTCTTACCTGCACAACGGGTCTCGCTCGAACCCCTGCCTCATGTTCTCCTGCACATAATGTGCTACCTATGCACAAGGTACCCATTCTGTGGACCTTGGAGGAATAATATTTTTGGGTCAAAAACTAAGTTTTTATTTAAGGCCTCAGATCCTACGTAATGTTATTTCTTCTTACGCTGTTCTGCCATGCACAGTTTCTCCGCCTCTTTGTCTGAATCTGAAGTGTCGTGTGACGAAGGGGAATAATCCTCTACCGCCCCTGGGTTGGAAAGGGAGGAGTTTTCATGAGAACCTGAAGGAAATGGATGTCCATAGCCATGCTCCTTAAGGACCATTGACACCACTTACAACAACACTTCTGCTGAAGAGCCAAAAGACCTCTCTCTGGCAAAGCCCTGGTCACCCAATCGTGCATTTCAGACTGAGGATTCTTCCATAGGGATTCCTAAGACCCGTTTCCCATAATTACTTAGGGGTTTTATGAAGGGTTGTAACACCTTGATCAATGCCCTGTTGACAGAATCCTGCACATGTGTGTCAAGGGCTTCTACCAATTGCCCTCCACGTGGTGCTCGTAAGGCACTTCCTCATACTCAGCATATTTGTTGAAATTATTAAAATCATCTGCCTCCTCGGCGTAATACGCCATCTTTGGTACAGGAGGTGTGGAGGAGTTTCCACAGGAGGATTAACCCAGGCCTGAATATAGACTATCCCTGGCCTGAAGCCTCAAGTCAGCAGGCCGCTTTTTTAAAATTAAATTTAAATCTTGCCTGCAAAGTTTTAATCATCGTGGAGGGAGCCACCCCAATCTCTTCTAGGGCAGAGGCCTGAAACGCCTTTCCGCCCCGTTGGGTGTTCACAGGGACAGTGGAGTTCCTGTTAGGGCGTGCTTCAGCGCGAGGAGCCAAGTGGAGACTGCCTATCTCCGATTGGCTGCTCGCACATGCCCGCCAATTGGCAATTGAAATGGGACTTCTCCTCTTCAAGACGCGATCACGCGTTTGTCCCGCTCCACAGCAAAATAACTGCGCTTATTTAAACACCCCTATACACAGTATAACATGGAAGTCAGCCGTCAACAGACATCGGAAATCAATCGTTTAAACAATAACGATTAAACCATTATCAACCTCAATTATAAAAAACAAGCCTCTGCAATGCAATAGGTCTCGCATTTACACAAGTTTGAGCGTTTGGCAATGTAAATGACGATGCCTTTGATTTATGTTTTTGTTTTCACACCGCCGCTAATGCGAGACCGATCGCATTTCAAATGCTACCGTTCAGAAAATAAACACGCGAGATCTAGCGGAGTTTACATCACACACCTTTGACCTCGCTAAAGGCATTACTGAGCTGCCCCCTTCTGTCTCCCATGGCCCCTGAGGAGCTCCCTGTTTGCTATGAGTTAAAAAAGCCGGCGGTCACAACTGCTCCACGGGAGAGACCCTCCTACAGTAAGAAAAACTCATTAAAGAAAATAGTGCTGACAGAATAAAAAAGACTGTAAGGAGGCCCCTGGGGACCGGGAGTCGTTGAACTGTCAGGAAACTGACTTTTTGCTGCTCCGTGTGCAGGACGTGAGCGGCCCCTTTAATTCATCATGGAAAGAGCGGGAGGTGGAGTCCGAGGGGATGGTGTCAGCCCATGCCTTCCTATCAGAGGCGGACGCCAACAAGAAGTGTTTTAGATGTGTAGGGTAGTGTATTTTCTATAGTGTTGTGTTTTAAACATTTTTTTTAAATATGGCATGTTATTCCGCATACCATTTTTATTACTAGGCAAGTTTTTACTTCGCATACATAAACACTTTCAATGTAATGGTATGCGAACTAAAAACTTGCGTAGTAATAAGTAATAACCACGTAGTAATAGCATGCGAAGTAATGGCATGCAAAATAACATCTCATATTCGGCGGGAGCAGGTACATCACCGCATACTGAGGGTTTTCTTTGTCAGTGGGAGGGAACGGGTAATACTTTGCGGGTGGACACTGTTTTTTTTTCTCCACATGGTGACAGCGCTCGGTGGTCCCTCACAGTCCCTTCCCTGCTGTTTGAAGTCTGAAGGACTTCCCCACTGACCCGTGGTTTATTCTTCTGTTTCCACACGTCCCACGTCTTCCTGGAGGATTCGGAGCCCTGACTTTATAAATAAATAAATAAATAAATAAAGGGCTGATTGATTGTATAGCGCCAACTCCCCAGGGTGACCCGACAAAGACGTAATGTAACAACCAAAGTAAAAGGGCAGTCCTCATGGGAGGTAACTAATGAAGACAAGGCGGTACTACGGAGGGACTAACAGGCCTAATAACGAATCAGAAGCCAGCATTTACGAAGGACAATGACATAAGCCAATGACAAATATGGGCGGAGAGTGGGTGGAGTGGGCGGAGCTTCAAGTACATACTCCACTACAGCATGGCTCGCAGAGTAACGCATACGCTGCCCAGGCTCTCCTAAAAAGGAGGTTAAGTAGAATCTGTGAATTAATATTAGTAATTGATAAGTTCTCTGGGCCACTTTCCATTCCATCGTTTTGTTGCTCACAGCAGACAAGCATCAACCATATGCAAAATAGCCTTGCCACACCCACATAGTCACAGTCCACCTTGAACAGTAAGGGTAAGACCCACGTCTGGATACATCAGTTACACTTAGGGTGTTTCACTGAGAAAAAGATTGTTGGAATACTCGAATCCATCTCACCCTTACAGTGGCACAGTGAGCCAAGAAATAAATGGTTTGAGTGTGGCCAATAGTATTTATAAGAGGCTAACAGGCAACCATTTCATCCATCCCTTGTTTGTTTCCTCAGTGGGAGGCCCCAAGTAGAACAGATATGCACTGACATGGGTCCAGTCGCTCATGAGCCATAGGAGGGCTGCAGTCTGTTTTTCTTAAACTCAAGTCCTTCAAAACCAATGTCTTGATCTGAGAAAAATGGAACAGAAACCAACCTACAGCAATATAGCATAAACAACTGGAGTCTCCACCAGCAACATCAGATGAAGTAAGAAACCTTGAAGTAATCAAGCCCTCAAACCAACACTTTACACCACAGGTTAATGAAGTCAACAAGGAGTACACTCTACACTATGTGGATAATGAGAGATGTTTTCTCACATATGATACCCAATACTTAGGGAGAGATGTGGTGCAGTGGCCAGGGCGGCTGACTCCAGAGTGCAGGTTCGATCGGTGACATCAGTACAGCTCAGCACCACCGGCCACATGCATCAATGTTCCCGTTTGCGAATTCTTAATTGGGAAAATTAAGGAATCGCAATTAAGAATTCGCAAACGGCTATGCATCAAGAAATCGCAATTTTTTTTGCGATTTCTTAATTTTCCTTAATTGCGATTCACAATTTGCGAATCGCAATTAAGGAATCCCTTTCCATTGATTCCTATGGGCCTAGAGGCCCATAGGAATGAATGTGAAGGCATTCTCATCTTGCGAATCGCAATTAAGGAATCGCAAAATGAGAATGCAATTTCAAGGGTGCAGGGGGGTCCAAAGGACCTCCCCTGCACCCCTGAAATGTACCTTTAAGTACTTTTTTCACACACACATGCCCCAAGGGCATGTGTGTGTGTGTGTAAAGTGAAACTTGCAAAAATGCACTTTTGTGCATTTTTGAAAGTTTTCGCAAATTACCATGAAGGTTAACTTCATGGTAATTTACCACTACCTATTTGCGATTTCTCAATTTAAAAAAAATCATGCATTGCATTTAAGAAATCGCAAAATTGCGATTTCTTAAATGCAATCGCAATTTAAGAAATCACAAATAAATTGCGATTTCTTAAATTGCGAAAAAGCAAAAAGCTTAATGCATCCCAAAAAAGGGATTTGCATTCGTAAACAGCCGAATTTTGCGATTCGCACCGTTTGCGAATGCAAAAACCCTTGATGCATGTGCCCCCATGTGACTCTGGACAAATACCGGATTTAAATAGAAAGTAAAGGCCATTCTCACACTCATAATGTTGCAGTATAGGATGCAATGGCACGTATCTAGTCACCCATAGGTGTAGGTCCCAGCTCTGTTGTCCACCACGTGGAGTCCCACGGTGAAGTGCTCTTCTCAAGGATCTTGATTTCTGTCTTGTTGGTGTTCTGCTTCAGGTAGTTGGTCTTCATTCAATGGGCAATGTCAGTCATGCAGGCATTGAACATGATCTCGATACTAGGCATCTTGTCCGTGAGGGAGCGAATGAGTCAACTATTGTCAGTGCAGAAGATGACGTAGATGATGTGAGAGCAGATGATACTGGCTAGCCGGATCGTTTATGCGTTGAAGACGGTCAGGCTCAGCGAAGACCCTGGCTGAACTTTGCATATCGCAGACACTCGAAGTGTATGGTTCCAGGCTGGCTGTCTGGGTCTTTCTAGTCAGGAAGGAACAGATCCATCAGAGTGCATTTCCTTGGATTCTGATATCGTGTATGCGTTGGATGGGAAACCATTTCAAACACTGCAGAGAGGTGCAGGAGGTGAGGCTGCTGTGTCGCCTCTGTCCAGAGTTATGCGGATGGAATTCGCAGGAGCCTTGAGGAACGTCCCATGCTGTGGTTGGGTCTGAAACCAGACTGAGTGATGTTGAGGAAACAGTAGACTGCTGCTCCCAGAATCCAGCTACCTGTCCTATCTCTCATTGCCTTTATACTTGCCTTTGAACCTGTACAGCTCTCTGTCTACGCTTGTGCTATATACATACCAAATGGGAAACAACCTTTACAACGCAACTTTTACAACGCACTACCATTACAACGAAACTTTTACAACACAACATCCATTACATAGCATGCCATCACAACGCAACCATTACAACGCATGACACTACAATGCATACCATTACAATGCATGTCATTACAACGCAGTAATTACAACGCATACCATTACAATGCGTACCATTACCATCCAACACTTACCTTACTGTTGCACCCCCTGGAGTTAGAATAGTAATTTTTACCCCTACACTATCCAACACTTACCCTACTGTTGCACCCCCTGGAGTTAGAATAGTAATTTTTACCCCTACACTATCCAACACTTACCCTACTGTTGCACCTCCTGGAGTTAGAATAGTAATTTTTACCCCTACACTATCCAACACTTACCCTACTGTTGCACCTCCTGGAGTTAGAATAGTAATTTTTACCCCTACACTATCCAACACTTACCCTACTGTTGCACCTCCTGGAGTTAGAATAGTAATTTTTACCCCTACACTATCCAACACTTACCCTACTGTTGCACCCCCTGGAGTTAGAATAGTAATGTTTACCCCTACACTATCCAATACTTACCATACATGCAATGTAATGTTATGAGTTGTAATGGTATGCGTTGTAATGGTATGCATTGTAAAGGTAGTATGCATTGTAATGGAATGCGTTGTAAAGGTAGTTTTTAAAAATTCGTTCTAATGGCATGCATTGCAATGGAATGCGTTGCAATGGCTGTTGCGTTGTAAAAAATGTGTTGTAAAGGTGTGCGTTGTAAAAGTATGCGTTGTAACATCATACAACCTACCAAATACATACATACAAGCATAAAAACTCAATCTGATGCACTGGCTGTGAAACAACAACCTACAATAAAGGTGAAATGAGAACTCTTTGCCCAAAAGTCACAGGACCAGCTCAATGTTCAGCTGTAACCAGTGCAGGCGGCACAACACGCGTGCCCTCTCTGGGTCATGATAAAACCTTTCTACTCAGATTGGCTACTACCAGAATAGACCCAGCGCTTGCTCCATAAACCAGGCTGGGCTCTGTAGAACAACCATAACAGGTACAAATACAACCCAACCCCATAGGGCACACCTGTACATTCAGCTAACCACATTAAACCATGAAAAGCAAGCCCCTCAATACCAAACAACGCAGACACCCAATGCACAAGGAGTTCTGCAACACTCGGCTGCATCTTGAAGGACTTTCATTTAGTCCAACCCTGAAGGTCCCACTCCTTTTCTCCCCCATATTCAAAATTGGGCACCATAAACCTTACAGACTCTGAGAACAACAACAGTTCATAGAGTGGTTTACAGTAATGGCAGCTCGTGAGCTGATCTCAGGTGAGCGGGACACGCGGCTTCACAAGAGCGTTTCAGACCAGGTTGCTACCTGTGGGTCGCCGCACCTGGCCGTTAGACTTACCTCGCGGCCGGCGACCCACCAGTATGATTTCCTGCACTCTCACTTTTCTCCATGGGGGGTCTTGGTGAAAGACGCCTTCGGCATCTCCATACAGTTTACCTTCCCTTTCCCAGAATCCTCTACTGTGGGTTTCTGGAATACATCCTGCCCTTTCCATTAGCTGCTATGAAGTGATCCCAATCCAATATGACTGAAGCTGTCTTCCTGTGAGGTTTTTCCTATCCTTAGGGGATAAAGACCAGTTGATCTGTTTCTCCTTGTGTCACAACACTTCTTGCGCCATGTCGGTGTGTTTCCTCGCACCTCATCAGTTTTAGGACATCCTGGTCCTTTAGCCATAGTGTTTCAACTCCTGTCTTTCCTGTCCATCTTAAAGTCTCCTGTCCTTGGGTTTCTACAGTCACCTGGAGCCATGTAGGTGTTTTTTTGCCTTAAGACTTTTTCCTTCATCTGGGGCTCTTTGTGGAAGGCACCATCGGCTTAGGCGCTTTCATGTGTCGGCTGCATGTTGGCTACTGGCAGGGGTCACACCTTATCTTTGGCAGGCGAAGAGGATAAAGACCTGGGCAGCTCGACTGCCCCACAGGCTGTGGCTTTTCACTAGATTTGTGGCTCATCACAGTATACAGTAATTGCTGTATCCAGCACAGAGGTTGGACAGAAAGTGTTGAGTACAACTACAAACTCAAACTGGGACCTGCAGAGTAATGTATTTCAGCAGCTAATATAGTCGAGTGCGCCCTATTTCACATGTATCTTTCCTCCATCACACTGCTCTCCAAGAAACAACAAGAGGAAAACTCTTGTCTCTCATGCTCAACACCAAATTGCTTCCCACAAAGGCACACAGCAAGTACAACTCCATGTTGGCCAAGCCCTCCGCCAGGTGTAACGTGCTGCTGCACTTTAATGTCCTTTGTTGCCTCACAAGTAGGTAGGATTCACTATACAAATGCAATTATAAATTAACATAATTTGACACAGGCTGTACCTCACTGTTGAGACTCAAAGAAGCAGAAATATGCTTGTAGTTCCTAATGTCTCCCCCATATATAAAGGATGTGGCTCTTCAGTTTGGGCTGGGCAGCCCCTGGTGTCGTGGCGCCTAGACTGGTGGTTTCTGAGTCTAGTGCCAAGGTGGACAAAACAATCATGGATTTAGCCTTTAGGAATTATCAGCGGTTCAAATGAATTCAAGAATTCCATCTCTATCTTTTTTGTTTTTCATATGGAATCCTAGGTGGCTTTGCGCCTTAGGACAGATGACGCGGTGAGCTGGTGGAGGTGCATAAATGAGCTAAGGGTCCCAGGTTCTCTCGGTATGAATTTCTGAAGCATGCGATGTAAAATGCTGCACAACATTCATGTCTCATCCGTTGTGATACAAGAGGGGCGTCATCCACAGCCCAAACGCGGCCACTCGTTCAAACCCCAGCAGGCCGTCTGTTCAGCCGTTTCTCCTTCAGAGGTCGATAAAATAAGTACCACTGAGCAGGGCTATATTAGCGCCAAAATGCCCCTCTGAGGGGGCGTGTCCTTTAGAAATGAGCAGCTCTGTTCTTTGTAAAGAGGGGGCGGTTTCTCCCACAATTGTGTCAGAGAGAAGTAAAGTTGTGCATTGTCAACATATGGGAACAAGAAGCTCGTATGACGCAGTGATCACTCTGTTGCTCTGTTTCAAAACAACTGTTGTAAACAACATAAAAACAGATCTTAGGCCCCTGAGGAGCAGAACTAACCCCCCCCCCTACACCACAAAGCGCGCTCCGTTTCAGACGTGAACGACCGTGTTACATAACATAGCACTAAAACACATGTATGTGAAAGACTGCCAGGGGCCCTGTCGCAGCATCACATTTCCTGGAAATAAACACCGCGGCAGAGAGGCCACGATTCCAAAAGCAGGTCGAAGAGCACTTTAAGAGGGCAATAAAACTGTGTAACGCATGGAGCCGCCAGCATTTGGGGAAACATCCCTGGGACACCCGCCAGAGTTGCATAACTCTGCTCCCAGCAGTGACAGCACTTATTAAAGAACACCCCCCCCCCTCCCGACGTACAGAGACCTGGGGGATGGTAACACAGAGTCCCTGGCTTCTGAGGCCTCCTGCACTGAGGGTCCCAGCTCTGCACTTCTGCACTTCACCCACACATGAGTCTAACAGCACACCACAGGTATAGTTTATTTTAAGTTTATTAGCAAAGTTAATTCAAACCATTGCAATAAAAGCACTACAATATTCATAAAACATAATTAAAATCGTTTAAAAGCTAAAATAGAAAATTCAGTGCAGTTAAAACACAATTGGATCATGCTGGTTGGGAAGAGTCAATGGGTCGCCAGATGCTGTAATTTTGTTTTTCTCAGAAATCTGTGCTCCGGCCATGCTTGCCCGATTATCCGAGCGGAATTATCTCTGCTTATTACAATAGTGTTCCCGCTGCTGCTCCTGGTTCACATCTGGCAGTCTGTTTCACGAGGATGGGCTTTCTGAAGCATTCTTTGATGTTAGCGGCATTTTTTGTTCAGCCGTCCTCAGGTATTTTACCAGTCTGCAGTTTGAGTATTTGCCGGGTTTGAGCAGGCCAGCACTGCTTGCCTTCTGGTGCGGATACCTTTCTGTTTGAATGGTTCTTTTAGAAGTTGTATCTGCGCTTGGTGCCGTTCTTCGCATAGGCAAATTAAATGAAGAGTATCACCGTTCTTGATATTACACAGCCTACAAGAATCTAACAGCTAGATTCATCAAGCTTAATTGCACTCGCAAAGGGCCAGATTCTGAGAATCTGGCCCTTTGCGAGTGCAATTTTTGCATTTGGGATTCATCATCTTTTTGAAATTGCGAAATCGCAATTTAGGACCGCTATTTACCACAAAGTCAGACCTCTCGGTAAATAGCGAAAACTTAGAAAAATGCATTTAAATGCATTTTTCTAAGTTGCATGTTACACACACACACATGTCCAAAGGACATGTGTGTGCACAACATCAGTGTAAATTCACATTTCAGGGGTGCTACAGAGTGTCCTTTGGACACCCCTGGCACCCTTGAAATCGTATCCTTATTTGCGAGTAGCAAATTGCTAATCGCAAATAAGGAATAACTCCCCATTCATTCCTATGGGCCTGTAGGCCCATAGGAATGAATGGGGAGTTATTCCTTGTTTGCGATTAGCAATTTGCGATTCGCAAATAAGGAATGTGTAGGAATCGCAATTTATTTAGAGATTCCTACATGAATCCCGTTTTGCAAGTCCTTAATAGCGATTCCTTATGAAGCGCTATTAAAGACTCGCAAAACGGCCCTTTCATGAATCTAGCTGTTGGCCTTTTATCCTCAGCCACGGTGGTAGATGCTGGGTGCATGGAAGGATCCCCAGTCTGTACCTTAAGAAATTCATTTTTGTCACCCTCGGGTAGCCCTGATTGAAATATGGTTGTGGGGTGAGTCATTTATAGGAACTGAGGGTCATCCAGACATGTGATCTTTTCGAGAAGGTTGCCTTGTCCTCCAATAAGGAGGATAGTTTTATGTTTTTCCAGACCAATTTTTTTAAATTGAGGTGGCCGAGTTTCGCATCCCAAAGTCCAGAGAGTTTGGTGGAATCTAGGACTAGTTGGAGCAGCACACCACAGCTATACAAAATATTTGAGGGAGCAGGGCACCTAGATGCCTAGGGGCCCCCTTGAACCCTGGCACTTTACCTCCACCTTCCGGATATATATTGAGGCAGCAGGGAGCCTGGATGCATAGGGGCGCTCATGCACCCCTGTCTGAGCTTCACCTGCCTGGTAGTTTAAAGCCACCTTCCATATATACAGAGTCCTGAGGGTTAATAGCCTCTAGATGCCCTGGGCCACTCTGCACCGCAGAGTCCCCTCGTGCGTATCTGCGTGCACCAGCGCCTGTCCTGGCACAGTCCACAATCCCGCTGCCGGCAGCCGCTCTCCCCCCTGATGTTACCCAGTCCTGCCAAGAATCACGCATCAGGCGTTAGAATCATGCATTTCAGTGTGGTAATCCACATTACTGCACTGAAATGCATTGTCACGCATATCTGTATTGTGTCTCAACCTTAACTGAAAGCTCCAAGCACAGGCAGCAGCAGCAGCGCGCCACCCATAGCTGGGCACTGCGCACGCTGCGTGCTGTGCTACTAGGAGCTAAGGAGGTGCTGGCAGTCTCACACTACAGCGACAACGAACTGCACAGTGTCAGACGCATCAACTTCATGTGATCAGATTCGGCGTGGTGCGGCTGACTGACAGCCTGACGTCATGAATCGAACTAAGGTAGTGTCCAATGACCAGTAAGGTTCTTACTACAATTGTGCCGCTGGGGATGTCACATCCTACTGCCAAGTAGCGCAAAGTTTTGAGGAAGGCGCGCCTCCGCGCTGGCTGATTTTCGGGCGGCTCTTAGTTTATGAAGTCCTCCAACTAAGTTAACTGCGTAGGGGGCGGTGCGCCAGACCCCAGGGCCTCTCCCTATACTGGTGTGGCATTTGGAAATACTACAGCCAGCTGTGTGTGTCTCACAGCCTCTCCTGAAGCCTACCCAGCAATCATTGCTGTAACACATGTGCGGATTGTGGCGGCTGGAGTCGGTGAGTCAGCTGACTGGTTAATGTATGGTATAGGCCTGTGGCAGCTCAGCTCAGTGTTAGGGCCATCACATCCGGTTAAGGGTCCTATGGTTCTGCAGTTTAAACGCCAGTCCTTGCTCTTTTTGGTATTAATTCTTAGAAGAGACGTGTGACCTGTTTTTTAGATGTCCACTTTTTATTGTTTTTGTAGTGGTGGCATCTGAGGCTGATATTAGTAGTTACTGGAAAAGTCTTACTTTCCAGATTACAGCATTTGCTTATAAATAAGGTGGCCCCTGCACTGCAGCTTTACCGACTTCGTTCACTCCAGTCCAAGAAATAAACCCTTTCCCATCACATTAATTTTTGCATGATCCCATCTTGGACAACAGCCACCACATGGTAAATGTGGATTTTTTTATTCTCCTTGTTTCAACATGCTCCGTAGCTTTTATTTGTGCCTAATTTGAATGATTTTCGCCTTTTTCCTTATTAGTCAATACATTATTCTATCCAAAATTCACAAGTTTATTATACAAGCAGCATTGCACAAGGGCAGCAATTAAATAGCAATAGAATAAAACACATACTTCCTCGCTCACTTTTATGAAATACTAGCAGCCCGTCCCAACGTTGTCCGGGTATGAAATGTAATGTGTGCAATGCTTGTAATAGTACATCACAATTTATTGTAATATTTCACGGTATACAACATTTTTTGTTTCATTTGAATGTGGATGCAGCAGCGTTTGAAACTGGGTAATGCTGACGTTGAAATGGCTGAAGTGTCCCAATAGTTATGCATCCATAAGGCACATCCCTTACAATCGGCTCTGTGTGTTATACGTCATTTTCAATGAAGGTGTGAGCAAGTGTGTTTATGAAAGGCTTTAGCAGGCAGCGTTTGAAAGTGACTAATGCGGAGGTATGAATGGCTGAAGTGGCACAACAGTTATGCACCCATAAGGCACATGATGTACAAACCTCTCCCTGTCCCACACGTAATTTTCAATGAACGGGTGAGCAAGTGTGTGTGTAAAACCAATTTCTTTATAGTTATTGCAGAAAGGCAAAGTGTGTGTTGTGCAGCATTACCTAAGTGTTGGAAAAGGCAAGACAAATTATATGCATTGTTTAACATTGATCTGGCACGTTTGTAATATGTTGAATGTGTTTGTCCTCTTCTGTCTGCACTGTTTGTAAGAGCGTTTTCGAGATAAGTGCCTCCTTAGCTGTACCGTATTTGAAGAGCGTTCATGATCGGTGCATCCTCAGCGATAACCTTTGCAGCCTGTGGGTGTTGTGGAGTGGCTTGCTCATGGAATCCCCAAGATCGTTCTCTTAGACGTGAATCAGTGTACGCTGCCAGTGCCCTGCGTGACAGCGTGCTTGCGAGGGCTTGGCGTGTGTGATTGACGCTAGCATTGTGACAGCTTTTATGTCCCGCCTGAGCCCCAGAATAATTTTAAATAGTGAAGTCTCTTATTTTGTCTGGTACGCTGCCTCGCTTCATCTTCCACTAGCAGTAATGGCGCATGAATATCGAAAGCCGCGCCCAATATTTTGTTTTTTATTTAGCCAGGCCCCTCTGACAACGCTGATGCCCACGCGTAATGGAGCATGAATGGCGCGCCCAGTGAATGGTGTGCTTGTGGAAGCTGCGCTTGCGAGGGCTTGGCGTGTGTGATTGACGCTAGTATTGTGACAGCTTTCATGCCCCACCTGAGCCCCGGAATAATTCCAAATAGTCCACTCTCTTATTTTGGCTGGTACGCTGCCTCGCTTCATCCTCTGCTAGCATTAATGGCGCGTAAATGGCGAAAGCCGCGCCCATTTTTTGATTTTTTTTTAGCCAGGCCCCTCTGACAACGCTGACGCCCACACGTAAAGGAGCGTGAATGGCGCGCCCAGTGAGTGGTGCGCTTGTGAAAGACGCGCCCGTTTGTTTTTGTTGTTTTTTAGCCAGGCCCAACGCTGACGCCCACAAGGGACTAAATGTGAAGTCTTCTTTGACACGCCCATCGCTGACAGCACAGCGCCAACGCCCACAAGGGACTACTTTACCCCTAAGGTTCTTTCACCTTTGTGATGTATATGGTGGGCAGCTGTATAGCCTATGCCCATCTGCTGCAACTCCCCTTTACGATGCTGTACTGGGTGTAGTGATTGGTGCTGTACTTCTTGAGCTTACCTGCCTCAAAGCTTTCAGCTCTCTCTTTATAATAGTAGTATGGATGGATATGGATACACACTCACTCCAGTTCCCTGTGGCTGGTGCCCTGTACATTCTTTAAATGTACACGGTGACCAGTTAGGCTTTAACTGCCACATTCAGTTATAAAATTGCAAACATCAGGGGCCAGCTGCGACACTAATGCAGATTCATACTTTTTGACGCGCTTTTACAAACTTTCTTGATTCAGGCACTGAGATTTATTTCAATTTAGCACTGACATTAAAGTGCAAAGAACTAGCCTCTGCTGCTGTACCACAGTTCTATGCCTTGCCATAAATGGTGCCTATTTCCGCCGCAAGTTTATATTCTGTAGTCATACATTCTGGAGGAACGCTCTTTAGTCAACAGCCCAGTGCCCCCAGGAGTGAATATGTCAATTCCCATCACACGAGGCACATGCTGCAGCTCTTCACACGCAGATCCCCTTACCCTCCTCTCCCGCACCGGCAGACAGCTGAGGTGCGCTCGCTCCGGCCGCTACAGCACCCAGGCTGCGCGCCCAGCTAGGAGGACGCGTTTCCTTCGTAGTTCCGGTGCCTGGAGCACTGTGTTCCCGCCCGCAGCTGGTGCCTCCCAACACCAACTCGTCCTCCTCACTGAGCTCCCGCGAAAGCAGGCATGGCAACATTGCAGGCCACCCCGGGCAGTAAATCTCCGGAATCGGATTACCAGAAACTCATTGACCATTAGTACTGTTTTCTCTTGTTTTCGTGCCCGTGTGTTCAGTAATAAGCCAATAAAAAACACTTATGGCATTGCAAACAAACGGTCGCCATTGTCCCGGCTGCTTAGAAAGTAAAAGTGGGCATGGCCCGCTGAATGTGAGCAAAGCACGTCCTCGTGCCTAATATAGGAGAAACTCAATAAAGAAAATAGTACACCTACTGTGTACCAACCAAGTAAAGGGGCAAGTAGCCAAGGGAGGTTACAAATTAAGACATGGCCGTACTAAGGAGGGACTAACGAGCCTACTAATAAATCAGAAGACAGCATTTAGGAAAGACAAAGGTACAAGCCAATTAAAAATATGGGTGGGGTTTCTCTCCCGTACTGTACAACAGATCATCGCCAGAGCAGCGCTTGCACGCTGGCTCAGGCTCAACCTAAAAATGAAGTTGTACTTATCTTGCTGCTGCATCAGCAAAGAAAGAGGAGGATGTCTGTTGGATCTGAGTTATATTCCCCAAGGGGTATCTGGTGATTGGTGGAGACAGGGCACGCTGTGTGTTGTGCCCCCAGATGAAGGATGCCACCACAGGACACATAAGGCAAGTCTTAGGAGTTTATTTGAGGGAACAATGAGCCACCGCTCCTCTCAGAACAGATGAGAGACACCAACTGACCATTATAAACCCCCCCCCTCACACATAACTACTATGGCAACACATAGAGATTATATACAGAACATTAAACAAGCATATGTAAGTACAACACTATGCCTATTGGGTTAAGTAGCTCAAAGTTTTATTGGCTGCTGTACTGTTCAGTAATAAAAGAGAAGCATGATCAGAAGCCTCCGTTTCCTGATATTGAATTAAAAAGTTTGAAGGCCACTACCGTACAGACTGGCGAAAGGCGGCTAGAGGGGCTGCCATGTACGTGCACATGCTTTGACTTTCGCTGCATTGGCAGCAGCCCTGACATTCTGGATACAGCTCTTCTGAGTCCCCCCCCCCCCCTGAGATTGCCAGTTGGCCAGGGAGGCTGGGAGGTTTGCTAGGCGCCAGGCCCTATTAAGATTATGTGGTGCTAGAAAATGTTTTTCATGTAGTACGATTTACGCACCCTGTTCTGAGTACCTCTAAAGGTGGTTTCATGATGACGAGGTTGTCGTGCATATTTTTGTTATGCTAGTGAGATTTTGTTCCACCCTGTGCTTTATGCCCCTAATGTTAGTGATTCTCGGGAGATTAGGGTCCAATATTAGTCTGTAGTGATTATGGGCGTATGATGCGGTTGGTGCCGAATGTGGTTTTTGCTTCAGGCTGATGCTAAGTACAGTGATCACACGGTGGATACTGGGTGTTCGCTTAAGATCTGTTTTACTTTTACTAAATTTGCTTTGTGATGGTCTGACAGTGGTCCAGTTGGCCCTGTCATATGTAAACAATTCCCTTGTAAATATTATCTAGTGCCAGGTGGCATCATGTATACCTAGATGAAGGTCCCAACAAATACCAGCAGAATCACAGAGACTCCCAAGCCCCCCATATTCTTCTGCTAACAATCTGTTCCTAATCACCTCACCTCCCGGACGGCTCACTAGTTCAGATATCTTCACCCGACGTCTGGAATATGTGCCCCCTTTATGTCCTTATAGTTCTCCTCACCACCGCTTTCCTAGTAACACCCTTCTCATATCCCCTCCACCCTCCTCCTCCTCATTTTCAGAGCACGGCCTTAATTGCTACAAAATCATTTATCCTCCAGACTAGACTAAAGCTTCAGTAAAATGAATGAAGCATAACACTTTTGAATGTTTCCCTGATTCCCTTTTTGTTGACCAATTTTACAATGGTCGTTTTGGGAGGCGCAAAAACGATTTCATTTTCTTCACTCACGACACCCCCTCTTGGTCCACCAGCTTATATAATTACCTTAACGTCACCTCCTCCTCCTCTATCCCTCATGGGAAACAACTAAAAATGTCCCCCTCTGCGTGTTTCAATGGCTCCCTCACTATCTCACTCTATAACAACGGTACTGTCATGATCCAAGGCAAAGACTCCTGTCTCTCTCTCTTTGACCACCTCTTCCCCTCCCTACTTCCCTCCTCTGCTACCCAGTCATCCCCTGACTCTTCATCTAGCTCCACCCATTACTCCCTTTCTCCTCCCCTGACCCCCCTACACTCCAATAGGCTGCACCCATGAGAAGCACAGGTCAGCCATCTTCCCTCCCCCTCTCCTGTGTCCTCCTCCCCCCCACAGTATGCCGGCCCCCTTCATCACTACAGCCTTACCTCTAGCTAATACGCTCCTCGTACATTCTGCACCATCCCGGTACTCCAATCTCATCTCCTCCCACCTTTTCCTACCTGCCACCCCCCTTTTTAGTCCACCTCTCCTCCAACCTTCTCCCCCAGTAAACTTTTCTTACGCTCCCCTTATTCCTCCCTCTCCCCCTCTTCTCTACCCCCTCCTCCCCTCGCTATTTACCCCGATTTCTCACCAAATCCATTGCATCTCTCTCCTTCCCCCCACTCCTCCAGCAATACTATGCTACCCCCTCTCCCCCCTTGGTAATCCTTTCCATTTCCCTCCCTCGGGCCCAGCAGAACCATTTCCTTTCTTCAATCTCCCTTTCTCCCAACCCCTCTCCCTCTGCCTGATCCCGTTCCCTCACTGCCACCACTCCTAGCTGAGAGGACCTCTCCAACCACCTCCCCTCTTTTCCGCCCTAACCTCCTACATCCCTATGACTCCACACAGTCCTCCCCTCTCTTTCTACCCCACCGCCTTGATCCGCACCCATCTCCCCCTAAATATGTTCTTAATTCCTTTCCTTCTTGCAACGCCAACAAACACAACCCTCACTTCACCTCTGATACACCAACTTCCGCTCTCAACCTCCACTTTTCCCCACCTATGAACCCCATAACCCAAACTCTCCTCCTGTCCCCCAACCTCTCCCCTCCCTTCACCACCAATTTCACCCCCACCCCCTGTTTCCATCGAGCCACCCAGCCTTCCGTGCTCTGCCCTACTCTCTCTGGAAAATAAGCTAGGCTCCCTTATCACCTCCATCTCACAGCTTGTAGCTACCGTTTCAATTTTAAGCTCCAAGATCCCCACTTTTCCATATACCTCAACACCTTTGGAAAACTTTCACCTTCCCACGAGATGCACCTCGCCCCCTGACCCCAGTATAGCCAAGCATAACCAGTCGTCTGCTAACATCGTTAACTCACACAAGCCCTTGAACGCCACCCTTCTTCAACTTGCATCTCGGAATAACCCCACTATCTACACTATTCCGACCATCTCCTCTGTCAGAACCAAGCATCCACCTAAACCCTCCCCAGCACCCCCGTATAAGTACAATAATCCCTATCACCCTTCATAGCCCAAGTGCCCCCGTCATCAAAACAGTCTTGACAGAGCTGCGCTGTCTGCTCCACATCTGCAGATCTGTAATGAAACACAAACTTGAAATCTCCGATGCCATCACCCTTCACAATATTGACAAGCTCTTCCTAACAGAGACGTGGTTAAACCATACCTCTCACTCGATGTTTGATCTCCTATTACCCACAGGCTATTCTATTTTTAGGAATGACAGAATTGACAAAGTTGGGGGAGGTGTTGCAGTCATCTTTAGAAACTCCCTTCAACTTAAGGCTTTTTCTATCAGCTCATTCCGCACTTTTGAATGCCTTTCTCTTGAGCTTCAATTACACCACCGCTCACCCCTCAGATTCCATGCCATTTACCACCCGCCTGGCAGTGGCCCTTCATTTATGGAGGAACTCACTGACTTCATCAGCGACCAATACTCGCAAAGTGACAATCAGACCTTCGTGGGTGTCTTCAATCTCCACTGGGGCTTACCGCAAGACTCCTCCGCGAATTTGCTGGCCACCTTCCTCTCTGCAAACAATCTTATTCAATACTGCACAGTATCAACACACTCTAAGGGCTCAATCCTGGACCTTGTTATTTCTAAAGCAGGCATGCTTTCGATCGCTAACCCTATTCATGTAGACTGGTCTGACCACCTCCTCATCCCATTCTCTCTACACCTATCACACTCTAAAACACTTGGCCAACCTAAGAGGGCTACTGTGAGAAGTTGGCCTGGTATATGATGTCCACTATTCTAGTGGGCACCCTGCACCAGTCCAAACAACCCTTATGGTAATGGTTGTAAAGTCATCCTTTAGACCAGCTATCCTAGTGGTAGCATGGACAAAGCAGTCTTAGGCTAACACTTCAGAGAGCATGTGAAGCCAATTGTTTTACCAATTATAATCCCTTGAATACCAAATGAAAGGACACCACACAAGCTATATATCAAATATATATGTATTTATTACTAACACAACCCCTCTGCACTCTTTATGAGGTCAGAGTTCGAGATACAGCACAAGTTACTCAATAAGCATACTTTAAGTTGCACAAATACAATTCTGCCCTAGGGGCCTCACGAACCATATATTAAGTAAGTGGTAGAAGTACCACTTCAGGAAAGGTGAATAGGCCTAGAGCCTAGGGAATCACTGGGGCTACCCTGAACAACCAAGGGATTGGAAGTAGGAGGCCCACGGGAGACGTGTGCAGTGTCTAAACACACACGCGAGTTACAATTGAGTTATAATGGGAACGTAAAAGTCACAAAGTAAAGGATTTTGGGCACTTCTGGATGGACTACGATAAACCCCTTTAAGCTAGGACACTTCGAGAGTCAAGACCCACGGGAGCACCGGAGTACTCGAGTTACCTCACCCAGGGAAGCCGGGTGCATAGGTGTTCTTTCGTGTCGGGTTTTGTCGCTGTTTCCTATGGAGAGCTGCAAAAAAGTGCTGCAGGCAACCAGGAGAGAAGTGTCCGGATGGATCCAAGGGTGGATCGGAGTCAAGGAGAACCTGAAAGCAGAGGGGACAGAGTCTGGGTCACTAGCCAGTGACCAGGAAGGAACCAAGAAGGAACCAGGCGATGTCGAGATGCAATCAGGTGAAGAGGTGAAGCTTGTCTCTGCAGCCACGAGGACCAGGAGGCATCGACGATGACCAGGAGCTGGAGTCGAGCTGTCCCACGAAGGATCTAGCTGTTGGCGGTGTCGGTATTCAGACTGGACCCAACAAACCTTGGCAAATGCAATCCACGCAGGATGGGAAGATTGGCTTCAGTTCAGACCAGCAAGGTCTGGAGAGCTTCTTCTTCGCAGGGAAGCTGGAGCAAGCCAGAAGCAACCAGGCAAGTGGTGTAGTTTCACAAAGATGTCTTCAGAGGGCTCACTAGCCAATGGGCAAGCAACCGCGAAGACGCGTCGAGCTGAAATGCAGGCGCAGGCCCCACGCGGCACTTGTGGAGTGTGGAGGGCTGAGCTTCGGAGCAAGTGCTGCTCGGGTCTGGGGCTTCTCAAACCCCAATGCACAACTTCGAGGGTACCTCAGAAGCTGTACCGGTAGCAAAAAGCAGGTAGTCCAGGATATCCGATCCCACGTCTCTCGTGTCCGCCACGGGTCTCAGCTTTGCTGTGGATGTGGGTCGGAGTCAGAGAAGTCTGGAAGTCCAGTTCCTGCGTCTCTAAGTCTTCGGGTTCCTGCGGGAGCGTCGACAAAGCAAACCGGGAAGTTACTGATGGTGCCTGTTTGCACAGGGTGGTCACTCCTTGACCACAAGGGAGATGTCTTCAGTCTTGCAGGATAATCTAATGTCTCTAGACACAGCTCCTAACTTTATACTAAACTAAGGGGCTGGATTACCTGCTAGGTCCCTCCTATGGGTGGAACCCGGGAAGGGGGTGATTACACCCCTTTCGCTTTGTCCAGTTTCGTGTCAGAGCTTGGGCTGGAGTGCCCCAGCAACTGGTTTGAACCGGGCTATGCATGGAGCACCTTGTGTGCCCCAGGCAGTGTCTGGAAAAGCATCTTTCCATTCAACCCACCCTGCCCCAATACACTACAGGCAGTCTGGGGAGGTGCTAGCACCTCCCTCGACAGGAAACCTTTTGTCCAGGCCTCCCTTGCCGGAGTTTCGTCCAGCTGCAGGAGGTCAGACTCGTGTCTGTGGCAGCAGCATCCATTTTGTGATGCTGAGGCTCTGTTTAACTTTAACCGTGTAAAGCAGTAACTACACGTCTTCTCCCTCTAGAAGGGTGGAATGCTACCCCCGTCGCCAGAACTGGCGAGGGGGTAGTATTCCAAAGTGTTTGACACCTCACCCGACATGTCTTGACAAAGCCAAACAAAAGTTAGCATTTAACCGCGAGGTTCATAATGCACTTAAGAGTGTATGGTATGGCTATATCATAGAACAGCTATAAGGACATGGTTCCGAAAGCTGCAGAAGGGCTCAGCTCATGATAGAGCACCCTCTCACATAAAACCAAGCACTCTGCCTCCAGGATTGTTAAGGCCTGCCATAGGAGTGACTTATAGGTATATATGTGTCTATATATAAGGGTAGATATAGGAATACTATATCTAAGCAAGGGGTGATTACACCACCTTGCCCAAGCTGAGTGATCAGCCTGTGGTGTCAGTTTGGATGGCCAGCCAGGGGTGGCATAATTCATGCTGCAGCCCCTGGTAGGCCTTGGATGCACCTATGCCCTGGGTACCTATGGTACACTATACAGGGGCTCACAAAGGTGAGAGAACAGCTGGGCTGTTGGTCTGATTAGCAGGCTTACAGCCACACTAAAGTCGAAAAACCAGTGGATCACAGCAAAAAGTGGTGGTGACCATTGGAAGCAGACCCTACTCTCCTACAGCTACCACCTGGTTCTGTGACAATAAAAATATTGACGTCAGTTCCCTCTGTGAATCAGCTTTGCTGTCACTTCCAAGGCTAGACCGGAACCTAGATGTTGACAAACTCACCTCCCAATGCCTCACAGTCCTTGCAGTCGAAATCAATAAAGTCGCTCCTCTCCAAAGCAAAAAGAAAAGGCCTATTCCCTCAGCACCTTGGTTCAACAAATCCCTCTATGAAAAAAGAAAGCACCTACGATTCCTGGAGAAACAATGGAGGCAAGCGCCCTCCACCGATCATTTGGCCACACTTCGTTCAGCAAGATCCAAGTACCACAAGCACATCTTCCTTGGGAAAGCATTGCACTTCAGAACCCTCCTTGACTCAGCCAAAAATAGACCTCAAAAACTATTTGATCTCATCAAGAATACTAACTGCTCTCCCCCAACCTCCAAGTTGGAGGATTCTACAAAGAAAGCAGCGGATTTCGCTGTATTCTTTCACGAAAAAATGAAATCACTTGTGGATCAGGTCATTCATCCTACCCCTCCAGAGGAGCGCAAATCACTAGCCATTTGTCAGAACTTTTACACCATCTCTGAAGATGCCCTCCTCAATTGCATCCTTGAAACAAAGCCTTCCAACCATTCTCTTGCCCCATCCCCAGTGCCATTGCCATTGACTTCTGTACCCATTCTCTTCCCTATTGGACAACTCTGGTCAACCTCTCCCACTGTCAAGGCTCCTGAGGTTCCATGAATTCTGAACCCGTTTCATAAAGGTCATGGTTTCGTTACAAATTTGATATTAGCGAACAGTAACTAGTTAGTGCGGCAAGTATGAGTGTTTTCGTCATGTTAGACCGATGGATTCACTACGTATTCAGGGATTTCGTTCTGAACCCTTGGGTTCCATTTTGTGTATGGCAGCCATTTTGTGGTTGCCCTCACATAGGCCGATGACTGTGGCTGAACTAGTCTTTTAAGGACATGTACACCTTAGCTCGAGTTCGTGCTGACTCCTGATTGACCTGAGTGAACTGACCCTGTTGCCTGAAGCTGACCTTGTTAAACCAGTTCCTGCCCTTTAACTGATCAAGATTAAGGATCAGAGCACAGGACATCATAAAGTTTTACTGCACACAAATATGCCTTATCCTACTCTCACCTGTTTCTGCTCCTTTCTTTATGGTCTATTTATGATTGGGTTGTGGCCATTTTTATTATGGGTTCGTTCGACCTGTCTAAAGAAGAATGTTGGGTTTGACCGATGATTGATCATGGGCTGGGCAACTGAAAAGTGGGTTTTACCGTCATGCGATACCTCTGGTGTGGATACATGTGATTGGACAGTTTTAAATGTTAGGTATTTGTCTGGAATGTGATTTTTGGCATAAAAAGGAATGACTTGCTTTGTAAAATTGAGCAGTCTCCTGAGAACTCATACCGTGATGATTTCTAGGACTTCTGTTACTGGCTGCAGCCAATAAATTTGATCTTTGACGCCACTCAGAAGTATCCCGTGTCTCTGTATTCTAAGACAGGTGAACCCGAAGACTTTGGGCGTGCCCCTGGCGCCGCTGGGTTTTAAAACCCGGTTCTTCAGTTGGCGCCCAGCGTGGGGCGACTTCAGCGGTACCGGTCCAAGCCTGAAGATCGTGAGGAGCTTCGTGTGGAAATTCTGGAGGACGGCCACCACTTCATCGACCCCGGCACGTCGAACGTGGACTGTAGGTCTTTGCTGCGAGGCTTCAAGCTTTCCTGACGGCTACGAAGGACTGCTGCCCTGACTGTCGCCCTGTCTTGGACCCATTTGTGATGCTTTGTACGGCGAGACGATAGACGGGTCTTCTGGTGGCGTGACTGATACCTCAGTTAAGTATAAGTGGGTCGCTCCCAGGCCTTAGTTTTTGGTTCTTTGGTTCTTAGTTTGTTTGGTCCTTAGTTTTGATTTGAAAATTGCAATTTCCAAAGCCGAGGGACTCGTATATTTGCGAGACTATCGTTGTAGATAATCCCTTGAAGTTTGAAGCTAGATTAGTGAGCGAAGATGCCTAGTCTTAGTAAAATTAGGAGGATATTTTGTTGTGGTTGTAACAGGGATTCCCGATTGGAGGATTCTTGTCCGATACCTCCAGTTGGAACTCCGACTTATGAACTTTACTCTAAACACGGTGTAGGCCCCATTACATTTAATGAAGTGTGGGTCCGTTACACTAGGAAAGATGGGGTTTTACGATGGCCCCAATATTGTAGTTTTGATACAGAGATTTTAGATAATTTAGAAACGAAATTATTTAGGAAGAAAGCCCGGCCGGCAATGTTTGACTCCTTTCGCCTTTGGCGTAAAGAAGCCAGACAACGAGAAATTAAACAAGCTAAAAGAGATAAAAGAGAAAAGGATGTATCAATAATGCAAGCTGCTAGGCAGTTTAAAGAAAACGAAGAAGATAAAGCAATTGAAGTGTGAGATAGGCAACATAATATGGCTATTGATAAATGTTATCCAGCTTTGCCATCTCTTCTTGAGAATGCAACGAAGGACCCTGAGAAGGATCTTTTGATGTCACATTTGTTGAGATTACCACCCCCTTATGCACAGAGTGCTACGGCACCTCCGCAACCTCCAGTTGCACAACCTCTTGTTGCTGTTCAGCCAGCGGCTCCTCCTCAGCTGGTTCTACCTCCTAAGGCGCAGCCTCCTCTGGGGCCGCCGACTTTGCTATCAGTTTTGTCTGGAACTACTTTGCCTTATTCTCCTGTATCTTCAACTTCTCTTGCTACTAACCCTACGCTTCTATCACCTCAAAATACTTTGTCTCCTGTCCTTATGACAGCTTCTCCTTCTGCTCGACAACGAATGACTGATACTGTTATTGGTCTTTTGACTCCTTTCTTTGGGTCATTGAGTATGACCCCTGTTTCTGCACGTAAACAAATGCGTAGTCAGCTACCTGGTACCGAAGAACGGGCAGTGTTAGATCTCTTGGCTCGCAGATGGGTTTCAAATGTTTCGAGGTATAATTTAGAGTCAGTTATGGATGTTTTCCAGCAGTGGGAAGCACCCAAGCAAAGGTATGTTTTTGAAGTTATGTGTACTTTCCTTCGTGAGGAATGGGAAGATAATGATTTGGGTTCAGTCCCTGTAGAATTGCTAAATGTCCAGTCTGAGTTTGCGAAAGGGACGATAGTGGGTCCCAGAATTGAGGAAGCAGTTGCGATGGTACTTGCGTTTAGGAGCGATTTCCCTTCTCAGCGACTGTTTGAGCCTGATTCCGCAGTTAGGAGAAAGGTACGACAATATCCAATGAGAGAGGTTCCCCCAGTTTGGAGAGAAGGGGACCCAAACGCAAATCTGGCTGTTCTGCCTCATTTTCAGAGAGAATGGGTGCATGTGCCATGGAAGAGAGTAGAAATTTGGCCCTTAAACAGTCTTTACCTGATCCCCGTAAGAATCCAGCTGGCTATTACAAAGAATTGTCCCAGACAGTTGACGCATGCATCATGAATTTGGCAGATATAGATATGCTGTTGGGTAATGTAGTACGTCAACCTCTATGGGCAAAGATTCGTCATGAGGATCATACAATTGAATTAGGTGACTCAATGGTCAATATTGCTGCTGCGGACGCCAGACAAGTTGGTGGTTCTAAGCCTGAGGCTCTAGTTGCAGATTTACCTGGCAGAATTATCAACCTTATGAAGACAATGATGCCGTCTTTACGAGTGAATTGGGACAAGTTAGCAGCATGCAAACAGAAGAAAGATGAAAGTGTGTCAGATTTCTTCACTAGGTTTGAAGAGACATTTATAGATCATAGCAGCCAAGATATGAGTACGGAAGGTGGACAAAGATTGTTCGTAGATAAGTTTGTCTTTAACTTACTTCCTGAACTGTGTAATAAATTGAAAGATTCTGAGAGTTCTTGGGCTGTTTCCTCGTCGGCCCAGATATTGGCGACTGCACAGTACTATGAGAATAGGGACAAGGACGAGAAAGAAAGAGTAGAGAAAAAGACCAAAGACTTAAAGACAAAGGTTCTTTTGCAGCAGGCGTATCCGCCTCGCTTGAATCAGCAAGAGTCACAGCAACGCCCACAGTTTTAGCAACCTCCCCCATTTCAGAGACCGCCACAGAACGCTGGGTATTTTCCTCCAACACCACCCTTGGGTTTAAATCAGTGTGCGTATTGTAGGGAGGAAGGCCATTATAAAAATGAGTGCCCTGTGTTGCGACAGCGCGCGAGTGGTATGACGGCCCGAGAGGCAGTGGTGGTTTTCAGCAAGTGTCTAGGGGTAGAGGACGTGGTGCATTTCCTCAGAACGAACGTTCCTTTCCCCCACAGAATTCTATGAATTGTTTTGATCAACAGAAAATTGCATCTGGTCAGTCGACTCAGTACTATGCTGATGACTATTATGTTGAGAGTGAGACTGCTGATTATAATGATTGCTAGGATAGCCATGGACAAAGAGAGGGAGTAGTGTTGGTTCCAGTAGATCAGAGTGGGCCTTATGTTGCAGTAGCCACATCGGGTGTGGTAGAGCCTTTTCTTTTGGATACTAGTGCAGCGAAGAGTTCTATCATGCACTCTAAACTCCCTGGCGCACCTTTGTCTGGCTTAACGAATGTCTCGGTAGGATTCTCTGGCGCCCCAGTTCGTAACCCAGTTTCTAGCCCCTTGTCTCTTTCTATAGGGCCTTGTGAATTTGAAGCACCTCTCATTTTAACGACAGGTTGTGGTGAGAATTTGTTGGGTTTGGATTTGTTGAAAAGGTTGCATGCAGCATTTCATTGTTCTCCTTCCGGAGTACAGCTTACATTGGGTAAGAAAGTGATCTCTCCGATGTATTTGTCTAAAGATCGGCTTCCACCGGAATTGCGTTCTCTCCCTGATATTCTTTGGGCTACTGGTCCTAATGATGTGGGTCTTTTGGAGATTCCACCTTATGTTGTAACGCTTAAAGCGAAAGTTAAATATCGGATTTCTAGCAATGGTGAAAGCGCGCTTTTAGCGATCATCTATGATTTGATTGAGAAAGATGTGATTGAAGAAACGAGAGGTAATGTGTGTAACAGTCCCGTTTTGCCTGTCCTGAAGCGCACTGACTCTACTCAGCCACCTGTTTATAGGTTTGTGATCGATCTTAGAGAGGTTAACAAGATTGTCGTGCCACAGTTTCCAGTTGTTCCAATATTACTGCTTTGTTGACTTTGATTCCTGCTTCAGCTGCCTGGTTTTCGGATATAGATCTGAAGAATGCTTTCTTCAGCATTCCAATTGCCGAGGAAAGTAGAGATATTTTTGGCTTCTCTTTAGGAGGCCGAAGCTTCCGGTTTAAGAGAGCTCCCCAAGGCTATTGTGAAAGTCCTTCTATCTATAGTCAGGCTTTGAAAACTCAACTTGATACTCTTGTGTTGCCTGCTGGTGCTGCTCTTATTCAGTATGTGGATGATCTGTTAGTGGCCGCTGAGGATGAGAAAACTTGTGAAGAAGCTACTCTTTCTTTGCTGCGACATTTGTCTGACTTGCACCATAATGTGTCACCTTCAAAGTTGCAGTATTGTTGCCAAGAAGTGACCTGTAGGAAGGTAGATCCCTGACTATGGTTGCCCCCAACTTTTTGCCTGGTGTTTTGCTGGTTTTCTGACTTAGTTGACCTGGGGCCCTGCTATTCAGGACCCCAGGCCCACTGCTCTCTCTATAAAATGGATTCCATGTACCTTAGGTACATATCTAATTGGATACTGAATCACCTTATCAGTCCCTGTACAGTGTACCTTAGGTACCCAGGGCATAGGTGTACCCAGGGCCTACCAGGGGCTGCAGCATGTATTATGCCACCCCTGGCTGGCCATCCAAATCTGACACAACTGGCTGCACGACAGCTGGGGCAAGGTGGTGTAAACACCCTTTGCTTTAGATATAGTATTCCTATATCTAACCCTAAAAATGGACACATATATTCCTATCAGTCACTCCTATGGCAGGCCTTATCAATCCTGAAGGCAGAGTGCTTGGAATCGTGTGAGATAGTGCTCTGGCATGAGCTGAGCCTGTCTGCGGCTTTCGGGATCCATCCCTTAGCCGTTTCCATGATATCGCATACCATATACTCTTAAGTGCATTATAATCCTCGCGGTTATATGCCAACTCTGGTATGGCTTTATCAAAACATGTTGAGTAAGGTATCATACGAATTGGAATACTAACCCCTCACCAATTCTGGCGACGGGGTTAGCATTCCACCCTTCTAGAGGGACACAACATGTATGTAACCTGTAACCCCGGTTAAAGTCAGACATAGCCTTAGCTCCACAAAATGGATGCTGCCACCGAGACACAAGTCTGCCCTCCTGCTGCTGGGAGTCCTCCCAGAGCAGGAGGCAAGGACAAAGGGTTTCCTGTCAGGGGCGGTGCCAGCACCGTCCCAGACAGGATTTTGTGTATCCTAGGTAGGCAGGGCTTTAGAGGAAGGTGACTGCAAGTGGCACCCCGGTGCTCACTGTGCATAGGCCGGCTGAAACCAGTTCCAGGGGCACTCCAGCCCCTGGCCTGGGGAAAGCCCGCCAAAGGAGAGGGGTGTAACCAACCCCCTCCTGGTCCCACCCATAGGGCAGGACTTAGTCGCGTGCCAGCCCCTTTTTGCAGGATAAAGGTAGGAACTGGCCCCCTTCCAAATCAGATCATCTTTGAATCCTGAAACTACTTTCCACGAAAGGAACTCAAGACTTCTTCCCAAGATTCTCCCTTGTGACTAAGGAGTAGTCACCCTGCAGCAGCAGGCACCAACCAAGCATTGCGGTTTGTTGCCAGTCTCTCCTTCGGATCAAGACTGCTCCAGCACGACGAGAACCGGCTTCCCTGGCACCTCTGACCTCAACCTACATCATCAGCCCAGCTGTGATCCGTGGGTGTGACGAGACCTCGAGGGACCGGCCATCTTCAGAACTGCACGACGCTTGTCCAGCACGACTCCCGAGTGACCCTCGACTGAGGGCTTTGGGGTAAGAGAAGCCCCGACCCTGAGCAGCTCCAGCACCGAAGTTCAGCCCCCCTGCATCCACGAGATCTGCGTGGGGCCCTTCTGCTCTTTGCTGCCAACCACGTTGTCCAGGTCGCTTGCCCGTTGGCTAGTGACCCCTTCACGACGCTCCACGACGACAACTACTGCTGGTCTGGTTGCTCCAGACTAGCCCTTGCTCCCCTCCAACAGAGGAGCACCCTGGACCCTCCTGGTCCACTCAAGACGCCATTTTAGGTCCACCGCGTGGGCCTTGCATTTGCCAAGACTTGTTGCCCAATCCTGGGTCCAGCGACGTCGACAGCAAGAACCTTCGTGGGACAGCTCGCACCTCCATCCTGGTCGCCGACAATGCCTCCTGGTCCGAGAGACTGCAGAGCCCAGCAGCGCCCACTCACCTGGCTGAGGTGACTTCGTCCGGTGCCATCCTGGTGCCCACTCAAATCACTGGCTAGTGATTCAGAACTTGGTCCCCTCTGCTTACAGGTTTCTTCTTCCCTGATCCAGGCTTGGATCACTCCGAACTTTCTTCACTGGCCGCCTGCCAGCAACTCTTTCTTCAGGCTCCTGGATCTTCAACGAGGGTTTCCGACGCAACTTGAACCCTATGCAGCCGCAGCCCCTGGGCTAGGTAAACCAAGTACTCCGGTGCTTCAGCATAGTCCAACACTCTAAGTGTTCGGATCCACTCTTGTTTTCGACCCACCTAGTCGGGTTCGCCCGAGAACAGTAACTTTGTCTTTGCTAGCCTCCATAGACTTTTTCCCGCCTTACGCGTGAGAGTTCCCACTCTGCACACGACGTCCACAGGCCTCCTGCTTCTAATCTAAGGGTTTAGTATTGTAGGCCTAGCGTTTCTAAAGTCTATGAGAATAGTTACTTACCTGCTAGTAATTCGCATTCCACTTTTGTAATATATGGTTTTTCGTGCCCCTCGGGCATTTGTGTAAATTGTGCGACTTAAAGTATTTTCTTAAGAGTTTTTGTTGTGTGCTTAGCTCCCTGACTCATAAAGAGTTCAGGGTAGTCTTGTTATAAATAAGTATCTGTTTATTTTCATAACAACTTGTGTGGTGTCCTTTCACTTGGTGTTCAAGGGGTAATGTGATGGTAAAACAGCTGGCTTAACACGCCCTCTAGAGTCTTAGCCTTAGACTGCTCGTATCCATGCTACTAGGATAGCTGGTCTATAAGGTTGACTTACAACCAATCATCAATAAGGGTTGTTTGGACTGATACATAGTGATCACTAGAATAGTGAGCACTGCATATCAGGCCAACTTCTCACATGACCTACTTAGGTCATCGCTTGTCGAAGGAGGGAAGAAGGTTGACCCCAGAACGAATTCAAGCGATTGCTCAAATGACTGTGCCAAGTACACAGAGAGAAGTGCGTGCTTTCTTGGGTATCACGTCGTATTGTAGACAGTGGATTCCGAACTTTTCTTTATTGGCAAAACCTCTATTGGCATTGACTTGTAAGGATATACCGAACCCTCTTCCTTGGTCCGACGATTGTCAGAAAAGTGTTTCTGAATTGCGTGATGCGTTGTGTTCTGCTCCAGTGTTGGGTACTCCTGACTACAGTAAGCCTTTTACACTCTATGTCCACGAGAGAGAGGGTTGTGCATTGTCAGTTTTGACTCAACAATTCGGTGATAAACAACGTCCATGTGCGTATTTCTCGTCGACTTTAGATCTGGTAGCTAGAGCGTTGCCAAGTTGCTTAAGAGCTACAGTGGCAGCGGCTGTTTCCATCCGACAGTCTGCTGGATTGGTGATGGATAATACATTGGTCGTGATAGTTCCACATGCAGTGGATACTCTGTTAAATAGAACCAAGACTCAGCACCTTACTAGTGCGAGATTGTATGTTGCGGGCCCAGCAAGATGGGTTCTGGATAGAGGAATGTGTGAAGATACGATAGAGAGTGTGAAGTCAATTCAGGCTGAAGCTACGGAGAAAGAATTAAGTGTGTGGAGAGAGAGTAAGGGAAAATTGGATTCAACTGGTTGTTGGACTGAGCTGTCAGAACATCAGCGATGGTTGTTACCTGATGCGTATGTGCTTGCAGTGGTTACGATGGCGCATGGAATGGCTCACATTAGTGCGAAAGGGATTTGTAAGTTGTTGGCTCCAGTATGGCAGAATGCTGGAATTCCTAAGTGTGCGGAGAATCTGGTCAAGAACTGCATGGTTTGTCTGATGTATAATCCTGGCAAGGGAACTCCAACTCCAGCTGGTCACTTTGCGCCTCCGACGTATCCGTTCGAGGTGCTACAATTGGATTTCATTCACATGGAAAGGTGTAATAATCTAAAATACGTCCTTGTAGTTGTTTGTGCCTTTTCGAGATGGGTAGAGGCATACCCCCTGAAAGATAATACTGCCTTGTCCACAGCTAAAGCCCTACTCAAGGAATTTTTCCAGAGATTCGGATTGCCAAGGATGGTATGGAGTGATAATGGAAGTGAATTTGTGGGTCAAGTCATGAAGAGAGTGTGTGAAGGTTTGGGCATTAGGCAGAGATTCCATGCTGCAAATCACCCCCAATCAGCTGGCCTAGTCGAGTGCTATAATGGCACTCTGAAGCTGAAACTAGCCAAGATTCAGGTGAGCTCTGGTCTTCAATGGCCCGATGCTTTGCCGTTGGCACTTTTGTCAACAAGGACTACAGTGCATTCCCGAATTGGTCTTAGTCCCTATGAGATCGTGTTTGGCCGCCCGGCAAATGTATAGGGAGTGCTGAGGCCAACAAAGTTTAGCGAGATTGAACATACCGTGCTGGTTGACTACTTGTATGATTTGACGGCTAAATTGCGTGTCTTACACCAACAGGTTTACGATACACTTCCTAAAGCATCTGAAGATTCAGGACACGCCATTAACCCTGGTTCCTGGGTGTTGGTGCGCAACTTTCAGCGGACAAAGAATGATCAGCCCCGCTGGATTGGACCATTTCAAGTCCTTTTATCGACGCGTACCGCAGTGAGAGTTCAGGGCAAGAAGAACTGGATCCACGGCGTACATTGTAAGAGGGTATCATTGCCTCTACCGTACGACCAGTGGGTCCAGGAGGGTGTTGGTGATTCAGAGACTGATACAGTGCCACGTTACGTTCCATTCAGTGACGCACGTTTGGTTGGGACAAGTTCTGAGCGCGAGGATAATGATATTTTGCAAGAAGCTGTGTCTCCACCTGCACGATTGGACACTACTGAGCCTGAGTTGTTGTTCCGAGATCAGACAGTGCCTGGTAAAGGCCGCTATAATCTATGACCGAGAGCCGATGGACTAATAAACAATTAATTCCTTTTTGCTTTTGAAAAAAACGCTCTCTCATCCGAAAAGCTGTTTTGATCCATTTTTCTTTTTTCGACCGCCATCCGGGTTCAGCTGTAGGGTCGTGGTATGAAGCCTTGGAGTGTACAGCCATGTAGACATAAGGTCGACGGTTCTGGTTTGCTCTAGGGTGGTCCCTGGACTTAAAGACATACCTTTGAGCCGAAGAGAACCACCTGCCGCGAACAGCACGGTTAGAGGATGGAGTTTTTTGAGATCGAGAGAGCTGTTGTAAAAATGCACTTTAAGACGAGACTGTGTAGACTAATGAGTAGCAAATGTTTTTGATAACATGTCTTTTAATGTTACTTAGCATAACGATGTTCTTAGTGGGATGTCTTGTTTTTTCTTTCCAAGTGACTTTTGCACCCACCATACAACCTATGTCTTTTCCTACTACTACTTCTTCGCATTCTTTTCATCCTTTGCCTGAACATGAATCTATCAGAAGATTGGAATTCGTTAATAATTCATTTGTGCAGCTTCTGCATCAGCATCAGTTAGTAGTGAACACCACTAATTGCTGGGTGTGTGGTCTTATGCCTCATACCACGGATAAGGGTATTCCTTACCTGGTTCTGCCATTCAGCTATAATGGATCTGTATGGGCATATAGGACGATGTTTATTTATGCCCATGAAGTTTACCCCCTGCGTTCTATGAAAGATAATCCAAGTAATTGTGCTCTAGTTAAAGGAATAGTAGATATGATTAGAGGAATCGATTCCTATGAGACTATCCCTAAAGATGAGACACTAGCTTATATTGGTTGGAACGTGACTGGATATGGTGTTAGTCTGAGTGAAAAGCAGCAAAGGGACAAATCATCCCCGATTTGGATCGTGCCCCATCGTGGTCATTTTTGTCTGCAAGGTAATGGCAAGAATCCGAGAGCTCAGTTAGGGAAGAGTGTTTGTACTGAGACGTATGTTTTTGCGTCCCAGACTTCCCCACCGTTTTTAGCAGCTAAGGGTACGTATTTTGTGTGCTATGATAGAGCATATACATGGTTGCCCCCTGATTTTTCGGGAACATGTTATGTTTCGTATCTGTTGCCCCCTACGTATACTGCAGCGGCAGATTACCACAGAACTAGAGTAATTAGAGGTGTCTTCAGTAAGGAAGATACTTCAGGACAAGAATTGGGAGATTTTCTTAAGGGTTTCCTGCCGTTTTGGGGACCTATGGTTAATAGTAGGAACATACGGCAATTGACGAGAGTGGTTGAGTCGACCATAGCTGAGACTGCCGGTGCCCTTAGTAATTTGACTGCTGAGCTCCAACCGGATCATCTTATGACGTTGCAGAATCGAGTTGCGTTAGAGTTGCAGACAGAGGAGGGGTATGTAAATTGATTCAATCGAGCTCCTGCATTTTTATTCCAGACAATGCTCCTACAGTGTACCAGGCCATTTCCAAGCTACATAAGATCTCCGAGTCTGTACACATGGACGAAGGAGATTGGTCGTTGATGGGATTGTTTTGGGGATTGTTATCCACTTGGGGATGGAAGATTCTGATGACCATTGGGATGGCTTTAGCGATTCTTTACCTGTTCTGTCTTTGTGTGCAGTGCGCTCCTGCTATATGTGGCCTCTGTGCTACTACGTGTGCAAGGAGACCTGTCCCAAGAGAGGTACTAAGTAATAGGATTATGCTCCAGCAACATCTTGATGATCTGATGAATATAGACCTGGACTCAGATTGACGTGAGTTTAGGTTATTGCCTATGTAAGGGCAAAACTAGGGTCTGAGGTTCCGTGAATTCTGAACCCATTTCATAAAGGTCATGGTTTCGTTACGAATTTGATATTAGCGAACCGTAACTAGTTAGTGCGGCATGTATGAGTGTTTTCCTCATGTTAGACCAATGGATTCACTACGTATTCAGGGATTTCGTTCTGAACCCTTGGGTTCCATTTTGTGTATGGCAGCCATTTTGTGGTTGCCCTCACATAGGCCGATGACTGTGGCTGAACTAGTCTTTTAAGGACATGTACACCTTAGCTCGAGTTCGTGCTGACTCCTGATTGACCTGAGTGAACTGACTGTTTCCTGAAGCTGACCTTGTTAAACCAGTTCCTGCCCTTTAGCTGATCAAGATTAAGGATCAGAGCAGGGGACATCATAAAGTTTTACTGCACACAAATATGCCTTATCCTACTCTCACCTGTTTCTGCTCCTTTCTTTATGGTCTATTTATGATTGGGTTGTGGCCTTTTTTATTATGGGTTCGTTCGACCTGTCTAAAGAAGAATGTTGGGTTTGACCGATGATTGATCATGGGCTGGGCAACTGAAAAGTGGGTTTTACCATCATGCGATACCTCTGGTGTGGATACATGTGATTGGACAGTTTGTAAATGTTAGGTATTTGTCTAGAATGTGATTTTTGGCATAAAAAGGGATGACTTGCTTTGTAAAATTGAGCAGTCTCCTGAGAACTCATACCGTGATGATTTCTAGGACTTCTGTTACTGGCTGCAGCCAATAAATTTGATCTTTGACGCCACTCAGAAGTATCCCGTGTCTCTATATTCTAAGACAGGTGAACCAGAAGACTTTGGGCGTGCCCCTTGCGCCGCTGGGTTTTAAAACCCGGTTCTTCAGTTGGCGCCCAACGTTGGGCGACTTCAGCGGTACCGGTCCAAGCCTGAAGATCGTGAGGAGCTTCGTGAGGAAATTCTGGAGGACGGCCACCACTTCATCGACCCCGGCATGTTGAACGTGGACTGAAGGTCTTTGCTGCAAGGCTTCCCGCTTTCCTGGCGGCTACGAAGGACTGCTGCCCTGACTGTCGCCCTGTCTTGGACCCATTTGTGATGCTTTGTACGGCGAGACGATAGACGGGTCTTCTGGTGGCGTGACTGATACCTCAGTTAAGTATAAGTGGGTCGCTCCCAGTCTTTAGTTTTTGGTTCTTTGGTTCTTAGTTTGTTTGGTCCTTAGTTTTGATTTGAAAATTGCAATTTCCAAAGCCGAGGGACTCGTATATTTGCGAGACTATTGTTGTAGATAATCCCTTGAAGTTTGAAGCTAGATTAGTGAGCGAAGATGCCTAGTCTTAGTAAAATTAGGAGGATATTTTGTTGTGGTTGTAACAGGGATTCCCGATTGGAGGATTCTTGTCCGATACCTCCAGTTGGAACTCCGACTTATGAACTTTACTCTCAACACGGTGTGGGCCCCATTACATTTAATGAAGTGTGGGTCCGTTACACTAGGAAAGATGGGGTTTTACGATGGCCCCAATATGGTAGTTTTGATACAGAGATTTTAGATAATTTAGAAACGTATTCTAAGACAGGTGAACCCAAAGACGTTGGGCGTGCCCCTGGTGCCGCTGGGTTTTAAAACCCGGTTCTTCACTCCCTTCCTGTCCCCTTCAAAAACTGGGCAGGTCACACCTCTGCCTAAAAAACCCACTGCTGATGCGAATGACCTCAACAACTTCCACCCCATCACTAGCCTACAATTTCTTGCGAAGATCACAGAAAGATGTGTAGCGAAACAACTCTCTCGTCATATCAAGGACAATGATCTTCTTGACAATTTTCAGTCCGCTTCATCCAAAACTGCAGCACTGAAACAGCCTTGCTGCAAGTGATTGATGACGCGCTGCAGATACTCGATTCGGGGGGGTCTTGTATTCTTATTCTCCTTGACCTTTCTGCAGCCTTTGACACTGTCAATCACAACACTCTCCTCAACACTCTTCAACAGAGAATGGGCATGGAGGGCACTGTGCTTAAATGGTTTGCTTCCTTCCTGTCTGACAGATCCCAAATGATCAAAATAGCGAACAGTCTTTCATCTCCTTTGGCGGTAGGTCAAGGTGTTCCTCAAGGCTCTATACTTGCACCCACATTGTTCAATCTCTATTTAGAACCACTGGGAAATCTCCTAAGTAAATCCGGGGTCCACTATCATCTCTACGCAGACGACACTCAAATCTACCTCAAGGTTGCCTCCACTCACAATCTCTCTGTCCTAAGCTCTACTCTGGACTCCATTCAAAACAGGATGTCAACACATCAACTGATTCTGAATCCCTCTAAAACTGAATTCCTCCTCCTGTCCTCCTCACTTTCTCCTCCCCCGGTTTAATCATGGATGGATCAGATGAATCTACTTAACAATAAACCCATCATTGTCGACAGCGCAAAATCCCTGGGTGTCATACTCGACAAAAAACTCAATCTAATCTCCCACATCAACTCCATTGCAAAGTCTGCTCGATACCAACTGCGCCTTCTTTGGGGAATTATTCGCTTCTTCCCGGAGCAAGACCTTAAAACCCTGGTCCAATCGCTAGTCCTGTCCAGACTGGACTACTGCAATTCTCTTCTTACTGGCCTCCCCAAATCACACCTGTCCCCCCTTAAATCTGTTCTCAATTCAGCAGCTCGCTTCATTTATGGGCCAAAAGAAGCAACCACATCATACCCATGCTATCCACCCTCCGCTGGCTTCCCATCGAGGCAAGATCTATCTACAAGACTGCCTGTATCACCCACAAAGCCTTGCACTCCTCCTCTCCTCGCTACCTGGCGAATAAACTGAAACTCTATGGAGGCTTTAGACCATCATGTAATGCGGAAAATACACTGCTTGAACCTCCCACTTTCAAGAAGGAAAGATCGATGGCCCAATCCTTTTCAGGCAAAGCAGTGAGAATCTGGAACTCCCTTCCGCCTCAGCTCCGGTCCACCACCTCCTCCCAAGCCTTCATAACTGATCTCCTCCTTCAAAGACACCTCCAAAAGTAATTCACGCCCTCTCTATTATCTGAAGGAAGACCCTCCATTCATAGCTGCCAAGGTTTCAGATTGCTATGTGTGACATTTTCATAATTTCAGGATAATTATGAGTGACATTTCAAAGATTACGAGTGACACTTTCTTGCGAGCAAAGAATCGAGCAATTAAGACGAGGGAAACGTATAAATATCAGAAATTAGACCTATTTGAGCAGTGAGAAACTCTAAGTAAAGATTTTAAAACTGCTGCAAACAATCTAAAAACTGCTTAACAATCTTAAAACTGCTGCAAACGCCTGCCTGGGTGACTCATAATTATAATGAAATTATCAAAATGTCACACATCAGCTTGATTGCTATGAAAGAGGACGGGCATCTCCTGTTCTTGACACCGAGTGTTCTTCACTTACACATTTCATAAAAGTGATAGGAAGTATGTGTTTTATTCTATTGCCATTTAATTGTTTCTCTTGTAAAATGCTGATCATATAATAAACTTGTGAATTTGAGATGGCATACTGTATTGACAAATAAGGATAAAAAGGCGGAAAAATGCAAATTAGTCAAAAATACAAGATAAAGAGCATGGTGAAAAAAGGAGAATAAAACAAATCCCTTTTAAAGTGGTGGTTGTTGTACATGACGACGAGATCACTTTGAGTGAGGTGAACAACTGAGACAGTAAGGTAGGCACTGCTGCGCCAACCTTATTTATAAACGAATGCAGTAAGCTGGAATATAAGGCTTGTTAAGTAACTATTAAAACCAGCCTCAGATGTGACCACTAGAAGACAAATAAAAAGCAGACGTCTAGAAAGCAGTTCACATGATGGCTTCACTAAGAATTAACAGCAAAAAGAGCAACGAATTGTGTTTATCTGCAGAACAATATGACTATACAACAGGATGTGAGATGCCCTAACACAAAGCTCAGCTGCCTCGGGCCGTTACCATAAATTAATTAGTCAATTAACTCGCGGACTCTGGCCGCCGAAGTCAGTAGTGGCATGGAAGCATGATTTCTGGGCTAGCCTCGGGAGAGGCTGTGACTGAGACGCACACAGCGATCACAGCCAGGCAGGCTGTATACTTTAAAATGTCACCCATAAAGTGAGCAGCCACAGTGCGATGGTCCGGCGCACCGAAGCTTCACAGTTAACTTGTTTGCACCGTGAAGAGATCAGCGCGTACTCTGCTATAGCAAACAAAACTGTTTTATGTCATTTTAAAAAGAGACTTACTGCATTTATAGTTTTCCATTGGTTTCAGAACAAGCTTCCACGGCTCACCCTTCAGCAGAGCCTTCATATTCTCTCCCTACGCAGTCAAGACAGTCCGCCTAGGTGGTTGCTCTCCGATCTCACTGGAAAGTCTACTGTCTGAACAGATATCGACTTTACCAGGTAGATACTGTCAGCGCTTATGACGTTTCGCTGGTTAATGCGAGACAATATCTTCCCAACAGGTTTCTTTCTTGCTTGCATTCTGTTATTGCCGAACGCAAACCAGCAAGCGCGAAGCCGCGCCTTTCCTCATACTTCCCGCTTCCTGTCAGCAGGAAGTGACGTCCCCCACAACGTAATTAGCAACAACCTGAAGCTACCTTAAATCATGACTGCAGGCTGCCATTCAGCCACGCCACGGGCAATCTGATCTCAATGTATGGTATGTGCCGCTGGCATTGTAGTACCGTTGTTACTTTCTGTGTGAGACTGCCTTAGCTCCGGTGCCAGAGCCAACACCTACGGGAGCACAGTTCACGCAGTGCACCAGCCACGGACAGTACTCCGGCTCTGCATTGGCGCTATCAGATGAAAGCTGAGTCGACAACACAGATATGCGTGACAATGCATTTCAGTGCGGTAATGCGGATTACCACACTGAAATGCGTTAGAATCACGCCCGTTGCGTGATACTTGGCAGGACTGTCCATTATAGAGAATCCTTTTCTCAATGACTATGGAAGTGCCTTCCCAGTGTGTTCTGCCATTTATTGCAGTATTATCCTTCTACCTGTGTTTGGTTCTCTTTTGTAACATGCTCACGTCACTTTTCTCTTGTAACACACTGTTTGCTACCTCTTACACGTTGTTTGCTTTAGATACTTGCACAAGTGCCACCATTGCCTACGCAACGTTTGTTCTTGTGTTTGAGTAGCTGCCATTTATTGCAGTATTTTACCTCTACTTGGACTTTGTACGCTTTTGTAACCTGCACATGTCACTTTTTCCTCCTGTAATGCACCGTTTGCTCTTCTTGTATTTTGTTTGCTCACAATTGTTACTTTTGCCTCATGTAACTCAACGTTTGCTTTTGTAATTTGTTCACTTGTAATTTTCTCCTCATGTATCAGTTCTGTTCCTATTGTGAAGCCTCTGACACCTTCGGGTAAAGTCTGAGCTATATAAAAACGCATTAAATTAAATTAAAAACATAAAAATAGGGTCAGGCAGCTCTCCCTGTGCGGAGATATGATAGAGGACTAGAGAGGCTGCCATGTCTGGGTCAGGACACTGCGCCGTCGCTTGCCGGACGTCCTGTGTCAGAGCCTCGAGCCCCGCTGTGATAGGGCGTTCGATAACGTAATCCTTTGACCTCTCCCACCCTCCCAGGCGATAGGAGGAGCGTCTGTAAACACTGCCCCGCCCCTTCCCGACAGCCCATTTCTCCGGACAATTGACGCTTAACAGTGACGCACGCACTGAGAGCGATGACGCACGTGTGGGCGGAGCCAATCGGGGGCCACGTCGCCTGGCGATGGTCTTCGCAGTCTGTAGGAGGACGGCGCGAGGGAGAGAGGCCAGCGCGAGACAGGCCTGGAGCGGCGGCACTGCGCATGCGCAGAGAGGAGGAGGAGGAGGAGGAGGGCCAGGGAGATAGACAGGGGGAGCAGAGCCTGCTGCACAGGAGGGACTGAGAGAGAGAGAGAGAGAGAGAGAGGCCAGGGACGGGGAGGAGAGGAGCAGACACACGGGGAGCCGAGGCAGAGACCCCGAGGGCCACTGAGCAGAGACAGACCCCAGGCAGACACTGGAGAGAGGTGCCAGAGACCCCTCCAGGGCACACAGGGGCCACTGGGCTCCAGGCTGGCATTGGGGGCTCCAAGGAAACTACAAACGAGCCAGGAAGGGGAGGGAACCTCAGGCACCTGGGAAGGGAGACAGAAGCAAGAAAGAACAGGAGAGACAGAGACAGTGGGAGACAGAAGCAAGGAAGAACAGGAGAGAGACAGGGACAGGGGGAGACAGAAGCAAGGAAGAACAGGAGAGAGAGAGACAGGGAGAGACAGAAGCAAGAAAGAAAAGCAGAGAGAGAGAGGGGGAGAGAGAGAGACAAGGGGAGACAGGCAGCCCTGAGACTGCCCAGGACCACCCAGTGCTGTGTGCAGAGGGCCAGAGGCTGCCCCAGGGTGTGCAGAGGGCCAGCTGCTCCATCCCTGTGCTGTGTGATCACTAAGGGACCCCAGGGCCACCCAATGCTGTGTGCAGAGGGCCAGCTGCTCCATCCCTGTACATTGTGATCACTGAGGGGCCCCAGGGCCACCCAGTGCTGTGACAGGCGCCAAAGGCTGCCCCTGGGTGTGCAGAGGGCCAGCTGCTCCAACCCTGTGCTGTGTGATCACTGAGGGGCCCCAGGGCCACCCAGTGCTGTGTCAGGGGCCAGGGGCTGCCCCTGGCTGTGCAGAGGGCCAGCTACTCCTACCCTGTGCTGTGTGATCCCACCACACTCACCACTGTCAGAGAATTGGGCAAGCAAGAAATGTAGGGTGCCCTCTGTCGCAGCTCCAGGGCAAGGACGGGTGGGCACACCAGGGTTTAGGACCCTCTTGCACTTTACAAGAGTTTTGAAAGGTGTATAACTAATTCACAGGAGCAGACAAGAAAGGCTTGCACCAGAACATCAGGGCTAACCCCTTGGGTGCATTGGCAGTCACGGATCCACTGGGCATTAGTGGGGTCATCGCGGAGGGAGGCGCCGCTGGACCAGTCCCACTCTTACCTAGTGCTGCGCCCTCAGTGATGAGATTATCCATGGTCCTCTCCATCATCCGGCCTGTAGGGCCAGTGGTCATCGGCATCTCCCTAGGCTTCACCCTCAGCCTGTTGAGCGTCACCTGGGTGGAGGAGCCTTGCGCGGCGCTGAGCCGTGGAGATGGTGTTGGTGGAGCTGGAGACCTGCTGCAGGATGGGAACAGTGCCGTCAGGAGACCTAACTCTGTCCATGCTGGCCAGGCCATGGAGAGTGGGGAGAACTGGGAGCCCAGGATCATCCCCTTCAAGCCCTCCAACCCGCAGAATGTTCAGAAGAAGGCAGTCAGGTGAGACATTGCATCACTACTGTTGTTGGACCTTCCTGCAGTTCATATTACCTCTGCTTTTTCAAGCCAGTGACCTAAGAATGGCAATTTTCTTTGTTGATTGCTGTCTGTGCTGACCTCCACCAGTTTGTTGGTGCTGACTGCCAATACAGCTAAATCTGCTGTCGTTCTGAGTTGTATTGCCAACAGCCTACTGGCAGTGATAGTCACCATGTGTCATTGCCTTCTAGTCTGATAGCCACCAGCCTGTTAGTTCTACATTCCATTTGGCTACTTATTGTGTTGTGCTTTAGCCTTCAATTGGTGATAGGAAGATGCCCTGGTGACCACTAACCACCCAACAAGGTTAGCCATTACTGTTGCGTGGCACTGACATTAATGGTAGTGGATTATATGCATTTGGCAAAAGTCTGTGGTTAATGCCAGAGGTGTTCACAGCTCCAGGGGAGCCCTGGTTGTCAGGAGATCAATGTGGGATAAGTTTTCAAACACATAATCTGACATGTAATCATCTGCTTAGTGTTTATCCTGAAATATGGTCCGGCTATGAACCTGCTGTGGACACTCTTGGTTTGTGCGTTTGGAAACGCCAGGTGTCTGCTTGCCTTAGTGACTTGATCAAGGAAACCATGGTCCTTTATTGGGGAAGTATAAACCTCAACTTCCACAGAAACATTGTTAAATAACAAATCAGAGGATTGGTTTTACTAGAATGAATACAATTTCATTCAAATGCAAATTATTTATACTCCTAGGAAGGTGAACTCTTTGAGCTCTGATAACATGTACAGTTTGTAATTAAAGCCATTTTCCCCAAACAACACAATGGCACAGGGAGTATGAAGTAAGTGAGTGAGGAGTGCACTAGTGCTATACAATTTATACGTCCATAGTGACTGAAGAATGCACTGTTTAATCTCAAATTTAGAGTTGCAGGCTCCTAAATTCCATATATATAGTGCACTATTACAGTGTCAACGTTTCATCCTTCTATTGTTGCTTGTACAGGGTCATCATCAGGCTGGAAAATGGGAACCTCATTGGATAGTGTTCGTGCAGCAAATGCCCAACATTAAATCCAGGAATGTATCCACATGTCATAGGTTACAGGACCTCTGATTAGGGCAAGGGTCCATACATTGTCTACGGCTTTGGAAGAAGTATCAGTGTGTAGGTTGACTGTTAAATGGTACCGATTTTAAAGTGAATAGAATCACATTACAACTCGTATTACTCAATGTGTACTTGTCTCGTTATTGAGAAGTTCTGCATTTGTAATTGCGATATTACAGTGCAGAGCACCATCAAAAGCGTCCATTCTGTTGCTGTGTTGAACAGAACTGACCATCATTCCTTTATCATTATACTACCCATGTCCTAGGGTTACTTGGCTACCCCTTGTTTTATAAATATGTTTCAGTGCCTCTGCACCAACGCTTTTGTCAACTGGCGTTCCGCAGGGGTCATCGCTTGGCCCTCTTCTTTTTAATATCTATGTGACTCCGCTGGTTTATCTTGCGGAGTCACTGGGGGCTAAGGTGATGGCCTACGCGGATGATACGCAGCTTCTGTTTTCTTGGCGGAAGGGTGATGACTCTGTCGATGTGGTGCAGCACTGTCTATCTTCTGTGTTCCATTGGTTGGCGAACGCACAGCTGAAGTGCAATGAAGACAAATCAGAAGTACTCCTGTTCGTTTCCAGGGGATTTCCGAGATGGGCTGTGGCCTCCTGACTTTCCCCGCCCCATGGCTTGTAAGGGTTCCGCCAAAAATCTGTGGGTTTGGTTTGATGAAAATCTGAACTTTTCTACACAGGTGAAGAAGCTGACAGGAACCTGCTTTGGCATTCTGAAAATCCTGAGAAAGTTTCTCCCCCTTTTGCCAGTCGGCGCCAAAGAGACGGTAGTCCGGGCTCTGATTTTATCCCGATTTAAACTACGCAAATGCTCTTTTGGTGGGTAGTCCTGGATATCTGACGAGGAAATTGCAGGTAGTTCAAAATTCGGCAGCTAGACTACTTCTAAGACTCTAATCTAGACAGTGTCCAGACTCATCTACGCAACCTGCATTGGCTCCCAGTTGAGTCCCGACTCAAATTTAAAATGCTGTACATTGTTCATCGGGCCCTCTATGGGCTAGGCCCGATCTATCTGCAGAATAGATTTGTCTTCTACAAACCTACTCGACAACTGCGATCATCTGACCAGCTTCTAATACAGAACCCTCGCTTTTACCGCCATAGGCTTGGTGGGGGCTCTTTTACTCGCAAAGCAGGTTTGGCTTGGAATATGCTACCACTGGTGCTTTGGAGTGTGCATGACCCTTTGATCTTTAAGAAAAGACTAAAAACGCTGCTTTTTTGAGCTCTTTAATCTGAGTTTGGAATGACTTTCTGGAGTTAGCGCTGGGATACTTTGAGTAGCTGTGCGCTGTATAAATAGAATATAACATAACCTAACAGTGATTTGCCGTCACTTAACAAGGGCACTTGGATTGTACCTACCAGTGAGTCCATTTTCAAAAGCCAAACTGCTGTTACTCTAACCATCCAGCTTCCCATATTTAAAGTTTAAGCACTCTTTAAGTTAATTGATGGCCACCAGTTAAAGGTTCACCCCTGTTGTGGTGTTTTAGCTCCCTGTGTTCCCTGTCTGCCATGCACCCACCCCTTCATATAGGCACCCGCACTCCGATGTGCATTGGTACCCTAGGTTTCATGTGCGTCAGATCTTGGTGGCAGACTACCACTAATGTGGATGTTACAGCTAATGTGACTGCGTCTTTCTCAGGCTTTTGCCACTTTCTGACTGCGACTTTCTCCCTCTCTTAAACCGCCAATAACACATGATTTTCTAGTGTCTCCAGGGTAGGTTAGGGTTTTGATCTTTTGTGATGGTGGGTAGTAAGGCCACCCATTGGGCTGAGAGGGCCTCAGATAAGCTACATTCTGCCTTGCTTTAGAAACATAATTTTGTTCTCACTTTCAGTGTTGGGTTGACAAGGGCTTTTATTTCTGAGTTAAATACCTCAGAGTTTCAGTTGTTCACCGCTCTGCCCCAGCCTGTCTGAGTAGACACTGCTCGTTATCAGGCCCTGCTGTGTGAAGCCTGATGATGATAATGCAACATAAACAAGCCTCCCCTCAACTTTAAAAGGAAAATGTGACCCTGTGTTTATTTCGAAATGGAACTCAAGACCGTGAGCTACTCTGAAGGTGTCTGGGAGCTACTGGTAGTTTGTGGTGGTGGACTGTTTGGAGACACCTGGCCTACCTAAAAAAACATAATAAAATTGTGTGAGTCATGACGGTTACCCCGAGGGACAAGCAAGCCTCTCTGCCCAATCAGAAGGGCTTTTACTTCCACAGACTGTGATCTTTTTGCTCAGGTCAGTGGTTCTGAATGGCTTCTATTACATGTTAATTTCGGTTTTGGGCAGTGATATTAGAAGCATTAGTGGAGACTTATGAGTTTGACTTCTGTTTTGTGCCTGCCATTGTTTTCAAGACCAGTGTTGCAGGCCAAGGATGTGTGTTCTTCTGCAGTCATGATTTATTCTGGATCTCTTTAGGTGCCAGGTCCTATCTGGTGTTGCAGCAGTCATGTGCTACTTTGGATCACTCTGAGTTATCCGGCCAGTGGACTCCCCTTCTAGAGTCATGAGTTATTCTGGTGCTCAGGCCTTGAGGCTCCCTTTCTGAAGATATGAATTATTCTGGATCAGTCTGCGTTATCAGGCCTACGGATTCCTAATCTAGAGCCCATGGCTATTCTGGATCACTCTAGGTGCTCGGATCTCGAGGCTCCCTTCATGAAGATCTGATTTATTTTGGATCACTCTAGGTGCTCAAACTTGTGTTCCCATTCTAGAGTCATGAGTTATTCTGGATCACTTTAGGCGATCAGGCTTTAGTTCCCATTTAAGATTCATAAGTTATTCTCTATCACTCAAGGCATTCATGCCTTATCTGGTGTTGCGTTCATGAGTTACTTTGGATCACTCTAGATGCTGAGGCCTGGGGGCTTACTCTCTGAGGATGTGAGTTATTCTGCATCACTCTAAGGGCTCACACTTGGTTTCTCATTCTAGATTCATAAGTTATTCTCGATCACTCGAGGCATTCATGCCCCGTCTGGCGTTGTTGCAGGCATAAGTTACTTTGGATCACTCTAGATGCTGAGGCCTGGGGGGGCTCACTCTCTGAAGATGTGAGTTACTCTGGGGCTCAGGCTTGAGTTCCCATTCTAGAGTTGTGAGTAATTCAGGATCATTGAAGGCATTCAGGCCAGTGGATTCCCATTCTAGAGTCCTGAGTTATTCTGATTCACTCTAGGTGCTCAGGCCTCGAAGCTTCCTTTCTAAATCTGATTTATTCTGGATCACTCTAGGTGCCCAGCCCTATTTGGTGTTGCTGCAGTCATGTTACTTTGAATCAGTCTAGGTGCTCAGGCCCATGGACTCCCATTCTAGAGTCCTGAGTTATTCTGAATCAGTCTAGGCGATCAGGCCTCGCAGCTCCCTTCATGAACTGAGTTACTCTGGATCACTTTAGGTGCCCAGCCCTATCCGGTGTTGCTGCAGTCATGTTACTTTGAATCAGTCTAGGTGGTCAGGCCCATTGACTCCCTTTCTAGAGTCAGAGTGAGTTATTCTGGTGCTCAGGCCTTGAGGATCCCTTTCTGAAGATATGAATTATTCTGGATCACTCTGGGAGCCTCAGCCTTGAATTCCCATTCTAGAGTCATGAGTTATTCTGATTCACTTTAGGCATTCGTGCCCCTTCTGGTGTTCCTGCGGTCACGCGTTACTTTGGATCATTCTAGATGCTGAGGCTTGGGGGAGGGGGGGGTCACTCTCTGAAGATGCGTGTTATTCTGGATCACTCTAGTTGCCCAGGCCTCGAGGCTCCCTTTCTGAAGCTGATTTATTCTGGATCACTCTAGGTGCTCAACCTTGGGTTCCCAATCTAGAGTCCTTAGTTATTTTGGATCACTCCAGACGATAAGGCCCGTCGTGGCTGCCGTTCTAGCGTCCGGAGTTATTCTTCATCCCTCTACGGGCTCAGGACCTGTGGACTTCCCTTCTAGAGTCAGGAATTAGTCTGGATCCCTGTCCGCGAACAGCCGGGCCATTGTTTCCATTTCTACAGTCTGGGTTAAGCGGACTTGCCCAGTCTGGAGTTACCATTTCTATGCTTGTGAGTTGTTCTGTCTCCCGCTAGATGCTCAGGCCGGTCCATGGTTTCCCTGCTCTGGTGTGTGCTCTTCATGTCAGGTTCGAGAGTGAAGACGTTGTGACAATGGCGATCAGCATCCAATGTAGCGCAGCAGGTACCCTAAGGGTTCCTGCAGCAGGACCTGAACTTCACTTTGTGGCATTGCTCTGAAGTGAAAAGACATGTTAAGTAGTGGAGCCCATGACCCACAGTGCTATGAGCAGGGCTCAGGCAGGTAAAGAACGGCACGAGTTGATCTTGATGTCAGGCAGTGATATAGTCATTGTGAAGACAACATCATTCTGTGACCCACAAACATTCCTCCAGTGATTGTGCTGTGACTCTGCCAGGATTGAGGTGTTTCTCCAGGCAGAGCCCCCACGTATGATGATGGCACGCCCAGTGCTAAGTTGTATCTCACCAGTCCGACCTTTATTTAGGAGTGAGGGCACTTATCTGTGCCATGACTCAAGGATCTCACTCAGCTGAGAGGTCCTTGTGTGGGAGTGAGAGCACATTTCTGTGCTGTGACTCTGCGGTCTTTCTGCTGAGAAGCCCTGTAGGAGTGAGGGCACATTTCTGTGCTTTGCCTGAGGTGTCTCACTCTGCTGAGAGGTCCTTGTGTAGGAGTGAGGGCACATTTCTGTGCTTTGCCTGAGGTGTCTCACTCTGCTGGGAGGTCCTTGTGTAGGAGGAGTGAGGGCACATATCTGTGCTTTGCCTGAGGTGTCTCACTCTGCTGAGAGGTCATTGTGTATGAGTGAGGGCACATTTCTGTGCTTTGCCTGAGGTGTCTCACTCTGCTGAGAGGTTCTTGTGTAGGAGTGAGGGCACATTTCTGTGCTTTGCCTGAGGTGTCTCACTCTGCTGAGAGGTCCTTGTGTAGGAGGATTGAGGGCACATTTCTGTGCTTTGCCTGAGGTGTCTCACTCTGCTGAGAGGTCATTGTGTATGAGTGAGGGCACATTTCTGTGCTTTGCCTGAGCTGTCCCTCTCTGCTGAGAGGTTCTTGTGTAGGAGGAGTGAGGGCACATTTCTGTGCTTTGCCTTAGCTGTCTCACTCTGCTGAGAGGTCATTGTGTATGAGTGAGGGCACATTTCTGTGCTTTGCCTGAGCTGTCCCTCTCTGCTGAGAGGTTCTTGTGTAGGAGGAGTGAGGGCACATTTCTGTGCTTTGCCTTAGCTGTCTCACTCTGCTGAGAGGACCTTGTGTATGAGTGAGGGCACATTTCTGTGCTTTGCCTGGGCTGTCCCTCTCTGCTGAGAGGTTCTTTTGTAGGAGGAGTGAGGGCACATTTCTGTGCTTTGCCTGAGCTGTCTCACTCTGCTGAGAGGACCTTGTGTATGAGTGAGGGCACATTTCTGTGCTTTGCCTGAGCTGTCTCACTCTGCTGAGAGGTCCTTGTTTATGAGTGAGGGCACATTTCTGTGCTTTGCCTGAGCTGTCTCGCTCTGCTGAGAGGACCTTGTGTAGGAGGAGTGAGGGCACATTTCTGTGCTTTACCTGAGCCGTCTCACTCTGCTGAGAGGTTCTTGTGTAGGAGTGAGGGCACATTTCTGTGCTTTGTCTGAGGTGTCTCACTCTGCTGGGAGGTCCTTGTGTAGGAGGAGTGAGGGCACATTTCTGTGCTTTGTCTGAGCTGTCTCTCCCTGCTGAGAGGTTCTTGTGTAGGAGTGAAGGCACATTTCTGTGCTTTGCCTGAGCCGTCTCACTCTGCTGAGAGGTCCTTGTGTAGGAGGAGTGAGGGCACATTTCTGTGCTTTGCCTGAGCTGTCTCACTCTGCTGAGAGGACCTTGTGTATGAGTGAGGGCACATTTCTGTGCTTTGCCTGAGCTGTCTCACTCTGCTGAGAGGTCCTTGTGTGTGAGTGAGGGCACATTTCTGTGCTTTACCTGAGCCGTCTCACTCTGCTGAGAGGTCCTTGTGTAGGAGGAGTGAGGGCACATTTCTGTGCTTTGCCTGAGGTGTCTCACTCTGCTGAGAGGTTCTTGTGTAGGAGTGCGGGAACATTTCTGTGCTTTGCCTGAGCTGTCTCATTCTGCTGAGAGGTCCTTGTGTAGGAGGAGTGAGGGCACATTTCTGTGCTTTGCCTGAGCTGTCTCACTCTGCTGGGAGGTCCTTGTGTAGGAGTGAGGGCACATTTTTGTGCTTTGCCTGAGCTGTCTCACTTTGCTGAGAGGTCCTTGTGTGGGAGTGAGGGCACATTTCTGTGCTTTGCCTGAGCTGTCTCTCTCTGCTGAGAGGACCTTGTGTAGGAGGAGTGAGGGCACATTTCTGTGCTTTACCTGAGCCGTCTCACTCTGCTGAGAGGTTCTTGTGTAGGAGTGAGGGCACATTTCTGTGCTTTGTCTGAGGTGTCTCACTCTGCTGGGAGGTCCTTGTGTAGGAGGAGTGAGGGCACATATCTGTGCTTTGCCTGAGGTGTCTCACTCTGCTGAGAGGTCATTGTGTATGAGTGAGGGCACATTTCTGTGCTTTGCCTGAGGTGTCTCACTCTGCTGAGAGGTTCTTGTGTAGGAGTGAGGGCACATTTCTGTGCTTTGCCTGAGGTGTCTCACTCTGCTGAGAGGTCCTTGTGTAGGAGGATTGAGGGCACATTTCTGTGCTTTGCCTGAGGTGTCTCACTCTGCTGAGAGGTCATTGTGTATGAGTGAGGGCACATTTCTGTGCTTTGCCTGAGCTGTCCCTCTCTGCTGAGAGGTTCTTGTGTAGGAGGAGTGAGGGCACATTTCTGTGCTTTGCCTTAGCTGTCTCACTCTGCTGAGAGGTCATTGTGTATGAGTGAGGGCACATTTCTGTGCTTTGCCTGAGCTGTCCTTCTCTGCTGAGAGGTTCTTGTGTAGGAGGAGTGAGGGCACATTTCTGTGCTTTGCCTTAGCTGTCTCACTCTGCTGAGAGGACCTTGTGTATGAGTGAGGGCACATTTCTGTGCTTTGCCTGGGCTGTCCCTCTCTGCTGAGAGGTTCTTTTGTAGGAGGAGTGAGGGCACATTTCTGTGCTTTGCCTGAGCTGTCTCACTCTGCTGAGAGGACCTTGTGTAGGAGTGAGGGCACATTTCTGTGCTTTGTCTGAGGTGTCTCACTCTGCTGGGAGGTCCTTGTGTAGGAGGAGTGAGGGCACATTTCTGTGCTTTGTCTGAGGTGTCTCACTCTGCTGGGAGGTCCTTGTGTAGGAGGAGTGAGGGCACATTTCTGTGCTTTGTCTGAGCTGTCTCACTCTGCTGAGAGGTCCTTGTGTTCAGGAGTGAGGGCACATTTCTGTGCTTTGCCTGAGCTGTCTCACTCTGATGAGAGGTCCTTGTGTAGAAGGAGTGAGGGCACATTTCTGTGCTTTGCCTGAGCTGTCTCACTCTGCTGAGAGGTCCTTGTTTAGGAGTGAGGGCACATTTCTGTGCTGTGCCTGAGCTGTCTCACTCTGCTGGGAGGTCCTTGTGTAGGAGTGAGGGCACATTTCTGTGCTTTGCCTGAGGTGTCTCACTCTGCTGAGAGGTTCTTCTGCTGAGAGGTTCTTGTGTAGGAGCGAGGGCACATTTCTGTGCTTTGCCTGAACTGTCTCACTCTGCTGGGAGGTACTTGTGTAGGAGGAGTGAGGGCACATTTCTGTGCTTTGTCTGAGCTGTCTCAATCTGCTGAGAGGTTCTTGTGTAGGAGTGAGGGCACATTTCTGTGCTTTGTCTGAGGTGTCTCACTCTGCTGAGAGGTCCTTGTGTAGGAGTGAGGGAGCATTTCTGTGCTTTGCCTTAGCTGTCCCTCTCTGCTGAGAGGTTCTTGTGTAGGAGTGAGGGCACATTTCTGTGCTTTGTCGGAGGTGTCTCACTCTGCTGAGAGGTCCTTGTGTAGGAGTGAGGGCACATTTCTGTGCTTTGCCTGAGCTGTCTCACTCTGCTGGGAGGTCCTTGTGTAGGAGTGAGGGCACATTTCTGTGCTTTGCCTGAGCTGTCTCACTCTGCTGGGAGGTCCTTGTGTAGGAGTGAGGGCACATTTCTGTGCTTTGTCTGAGGTGTCTCACTCTGCTGAGAGGTCCTTGTGTAGGAATGAGGGAGCATTTCTGTGCTTTGCCTTAGCTGTCCCTCTCTAATGAGAGGTTCTTGTGTAGGAGTGAGGTAACATTTCTGTGCTTTGCCTTAGCTGTCCCTCTCTGCTGAGAGGTCCTTGTGTAGGAGTGAGGGCACATTTCTGTGCTTTGCCTGAGGTGTCTCACTCTGCTGAGAGGTCCTTGTGTAGGAGTGAGGGCACATTTCTGTGCTTTGCCTGAGGTGTCTCACTCTGCTGGGAGGTCGTTGTGTAGGAGTGAGGGAACATTTCTGTGCTTTGTCTGAGGTGTCTCACTCTGCTGAGAGGTCCTTGTGTAGGAGTGAGGGAACATTTCTGTGCTTTGCCTGAGGTGTCTCACTCTGCTGAGAGGTCCTTGTGTAGGAGTGAGGGAACATTTCTGTGCTTTGCCTGAGGTGTCTCACTCTGCTGAGAGATCCTTGTGTAGGAGTGAGGGAACATTTCTGTGCTTTGCCTGAGGTGTCTCACTCTGCTGAGAGGTCCTTGTGTAGGAGTGAGGGCACATTTCTGTGCTTTGCCTGAGGAGTCTCACTCTGCTGAGAGGTCCTTGTGTAGGAGTGAGGGCACATTTCTGTGCTTTGTCTGAGGTGTCTCACTCTGCTGAGAGATCCTTGTGTAGGAGTGAGGGCACATTTCTGTGCTTTGCCTGTGGTGTCTCACTCTGCTTAGAGGTCCTTGTGTAGGAGTGAGGGCACATTTCTGTGCTTTGCCTGAGCTGTCTCTCCCTGCTGGGAGGTCCTTGTGTAGGAGGAGTGAGGGCACATATCTGTGCTTTGCCTGAGCTGTCGCACTCTGCTCGGAGGTCCTTGTGTAGGAGTGAGGGCACATTTCTGTGCTTTGCCTGAGCTGTCTCACTCTGCTGTGAGGTCCTTGTGTAGGAGTGAGGGCACATTTCTGTGCTTTGCCTGAGCTGTCTCACTCTGCTGAGAGGTTCTTGTGTAGGAGTGAGGGCACATTTCTGTGCTTTGCCTGAGCTGTCTCTCCCTGCTGGGAGGTCCTTGTGTAGGAGTGAGGGCACATATCTGTGCTTTGCCTGAGCTGTCACACTCTGCTCGGAGGTCCTTGTGTAGGAGTGAGGGCACATTTCTGTGCTTTGCCTGAGCTGTCTCACTCTGCTGAGAGGTTCTTGTGTAGGAGTGAGGGCACATTTCAGTGCTTTGGCTGAGCTGTCTTACTGTGCTGAGAGGTCATTGTGTAGGAGTGAGGGCACATTTCTGTGCTTTGCCTGAACTGTCTCTCTGCTGAGAGACCCTTGTATAGGAGGGGTGAGGGCACATTTCTGTGCTTTGCCTGAGGTGTCTCACTCTGCTGGGAGGTCCTTGTGTGGGAGGAGTGAGGGCACATTTCTGGGCTTTGCCTGAGGTGTCTCACTCTGCTGGGAGGTCCTTGTGTAGGAGGAGTGAGGGCACATTTCTGTGCTTTGCCTGAGCTGTCTCACTCTGCTGAGAGGTCCTTGTGTAGGAGTGAGGGCACATTTCTGTGCTTTGCCTGGGCTGCCTCACTCTGCTGAGAGGTCCTTGTGTAGGAGTGAGGGCACATTTCTGTGCTTTGCCTGAGGAGTCTCACTCTGCTGAGAGGTCCTTGTGTAGGAGTGAGGGCACATTTCTGTGCTTTGTCTGAGGTGTCTCACTCTGCTGAGAGATCCTTGTGTAGGAGTGAGGGCACATTTCTGTGCTTTGCCTGTGGTGTCTCACTCTGCTTAGAGGTCCTTGTGTAGGAGTGAGGGCACATTTCTGTGCTTTGCCTGAGCTGTCTCTCCCTGCTGGGAGGTCCTTGTGTAGGAGGAGTGAGGGCACATATCTGTGCTTTGCCTGAGCTGTCGCACTCTGCTCGGAGGTCCTTGTGTAGGAGTGAGGGCACATTTCTGTGCTTTGCCTGAGCTGTCTCACTCTGCTGTGAGGTCCTTGTGTAGGAGTGAGGGCACATTTCTGTGCTTTGCCTGAGCTGTCTCACTCTGCTGAGAGGTTCTTGTGTAGGAGTGAGGGCACATTTCTGTGCTTTGCCTGAGCTGTCTCTCCCTGCTGGGAGGTCCTTGTGTAGGAGTGAGGGCACATATCTGTGCTTTGCCTGAGCTGTCACACTCTGCTCGGAGGTCCTTGTGTAGGAGTGAGGGCACATTTCTGTGCTTTGCCTGAGCTGTCTCACTCTGCTGAGAGGTTCTTGTGTAGGAGTGAGGGCACATTTCAGTGCTTTGGCTGAGCTGTCTTACTGTGCTGAGAGGTCATTGTGTAGGAGTGAGGGCACATTTCTGTGCTTTGCCTGAACTGTCTCTCTGCTGAGAGACCCTTGTATAGGAGGGGTGAGGGCACATTTCTGTGCTTTGCCTGAGGTGTCTCACTCTGCTGGGAGGTCCTTGTGTGGGAGGAGTGAGGGCACATTTCTGGGCTTTGCCTGAGGTGTCTCACTCTGCTGGGAGGTCCTTGTGTAGGAGGAGTGAGGGCACATTTCTGTGCTTTGCCTGAGCTGTCTCACTCTGCTGAGAGGTCCTTGTGTAGGAGTGAGGGCACATTTCTGTGCTTTGCCTGGGCTGCCTCACTCTGCTGAGAGGTCCTTGTGTAGGAGTGAGGGCACATTTCTGTGCTTTGCCTGAGCTGTCTCACTCTGCTGGGAGGTCCTTGTGTAGGAGTGAGGGCACATTTCTGTGCTTTGCCTGAGCCGTCTCACTCTGCTGAGAGGTTCTTGTGTAGGAGGAGTGAGGGCACATTTCTGTGCTTTGTCTGAGGTGTCTCACTCTGCTGAGAGGTCCTTGTGTGGGAGTGAGGGCACATTTCTGTGCTTTGCCTGAGCTGTCTCACTCTGCAGAGAGGTCCTTGTTTATGAGTGAGGGCACATTTCTGTGCTTTGCCTGAGCCGTCTCACTCTGCTGAGAGGTTCTTGTGTAGGAGGAGTGAGGGCACATTTCTGTGCTTTGTCTGAGGTGTCTCACTCTGCTGAGAGGTCCTTGTGTAGGAGTGAGGGCACATTTATGTGCTTTGTCTGAGGTGTCTCACTCTGCTGAGGTCCTTGTGTAGGAGTGAGGGAACATTTCTGTGCTTTGCCTGAGCTGTCTCACTCTGCTGGGAGGTCCTTGTGTAGGAGTGAGGGAACATTTCTGTGCTTTGCCTGAGGTCTCTCACTCTGCTGGGAGGTCCTTGTGTAGGAGGAGTGAGGGCACATTTCTGTGCTTTGCCTGAGCTGTCTCACTCTGCTGGGAGGTCCTTGTGTAGGAGTGAGGGAACATTTCTGTGCTTTGCCTGAGGTGTCTCTCCCTGCTGAGAGGTCCTTGTGTAGGAATGAGGGAGCATTTCTGTGCTTTGCCTGAGGTGTCTCACTCTGCTGGGAGGTCCTTGTGTAGGAGGAGTGAGGGCACATTTCTGTGCTTTGCCTGAGGTGTCTCACTCTGCTGGGAGGTCCTTGTGTAGGAGGAGTGAGGGCACATTTCTGTGCTTTGCCTGCGCTGTCTCACTCTGCTGGGAGGTCCTTGTGTAGGAGTGAGGGAACATTTCTGTGCTTTGCCTGAGGTGTCTCTCCCTGCTGAGAGGTCCTTGTGTAGGAGTGAGGTAACATTTCTGTGCTTTGCCTGAGGTGTCTCACTCTGCTGAGAGGTCCTTGTGTAGGAGGAGTGAGGGCACATTTCTGTGCTTTGCCTGAGGTGTCTCACTCTGCTGGGAGGTCCTTGTGTAGGAGGAGTGAGGGCACATATCTGTGCTTTGCCTGAGGTGTCTCACTCTGCTGGGAGGTCCTTGTGTAGGAGGAGTGAGGGCACATATCTGTGCTTTGCCTGATGTGTCTCACTCTGCTGAGAGGTTCTTGTGTAGGAGTGAGGGAACATTTCTGTGCTTTGCCTGAGGTGTCTCACTCTGCTGGGAGGTCCTTGTGTAGGAGGAGTGAGGGCACATTTCTGTGCTTTGCCTGAGGTGTCTCACTCTGCTGGGAGGTCCTTGTGTAGGAGGAGTGAGGGCACATATCTGTGCTTTGCCTGAGGTGTCTCACTCTGCTGAGAGGTTCTTGTGTAGGAGTGAGGGAACATTTCCGTGCTTTGCCTGAGGTGTCTCACTCTGCTGAGAGGTCCTTGTGTAGGAGGAGTGAGGGCACATTTCTGTGCTTTGCCTGAGCTGTCTCACTCTGCTGAGAGGTCCTTGTGTAGGAGGAGTGAGGGCACATTTCTGTGCCGTGGTGTGGTGGGCGCATTTCTGTGCCGTCGTGACCTGGGGGCCTCTGTGCCGTGGTGTGGTGGGCGCATTTCTGTGCCGTGGTGACCTGGGGGCCTCTGTGCCGTGGTGTGGTGGGCGCATTTCTGTGCCGTAGCTTGATTGAGTGACCTGTGAGGGGGCTCTGGGGTGCGCTGAGGCGCGTCTCTGTGCCATGGTTGGTGCCACGGACCGTGCCCCCTCGCCCCAGCATGAGCATCCAGTGTCGACGCCCACCACCCCCTCCTGCCCCTTTACTGCGTGTCTGCTCACCGCCCTGACGCTGCCATGAATGTGGCGTTTGTTCGTGTTTCATGCACATAATTAGGTGTTGTGCAAAAGTCTGGGAGAGGTTAACCACTCATGTTTCACGTCTCTCCCCCACCTGGGCTTCTGCCTGCCCCGTAGGATTGCTGGTCTCTTGCTGGTGCCCCCTACCCTGCGCTCTGCCCCTTCCTGCCTGCCCCTTAGGATTGCTGTTCTCTTGCTGGTGCCCCCTACCCTGTGCTCTGCCCCTTCCTGCCTGCCCCGTAGGATTGCCTTGTGGTGCCCCCTTCCTGCCCAATCTGGTGCCTCATACTAAGTGCTCTGCCCCTTCCTGTCTGCTCCATAGGATTGCTGTTCGCGTGGTGGTGCCCCCTACCCTGTACTCTGCCCCGTGGGTTTGGTGTGTGGTGCCCACTTCCTGCCTGACCCATCTAAGCTCCATACCCTGCGCTTTGCCCCTTCCTGTCTGCCTGCCCCGTAGGATTGCTGTATGGTGCCTCCTTCCTCCCTGCCCTGTAGGGTTGCTGTTCTCATGCTAAGGCCCTATACCCTGTACTCCCCCCCCCCCCCTCCCTCCTCCCCCCCCCCTTTCCTGCCTACCCCGTAGGATTGCTGTCTGGTGCCCCTACCCTGTGCTCCGCCCCTTCCTGCCTACCCCATAGGATTGCTGTCTGGTGCCTCCTACCCTGTGCTCTGCCCCTTCCTGCCTACCCCATAAGATTGCTGTCTGATGCCTCCTACCCTGTGCTCTGCCCCTTCCTGCCTACCCCATAAGATTGCTGTCTGGTGCCCCCTACCCTGTGCTCTGCCCCTTCCTGCCTACCCCATAAGATTGCTGTCTGATGCCTCCTACCCTGTGCTCTGCCCCTGAGTGACTGCGCCTTTCTATCATCCTTTTACTTCTCCCCTCTGCATTCTTCCGCCTACTCTCCAGCTTGCTGGTGCTCGTGACACTGATGGGTGCAGCTTTGGCACCCATAGTCCCCAGGCCGCCCCTGCCCAAAGGGTGCCCTGGTAGCCCCACCTCTCGTTTCACGAGCTGGCTCGTTGTTGCCTTGTTAGTCTGGGCACCTTTCTGGACCATGCGTAGACGGGGGCAGCCTTCCTGTCTCTAGCACTAAGGAAGGGTTCTCTTTCCTACTGCCCTGGAGAAGAGCCACGAAACCAGGTTGCTGTAAGAAGCAGTTGTTTCTGGACCCTGCACATTGAGACCCCCGCACGTCTTCCATCTGAAGCATTCACCCCTCTTTAGAGTCCATCAGCGGGGCTGTCTCTGCATGCTGTTACCGAAAGAGTGTCCCTCCTGCTCGCAGGACACTTACTGGCATGAGAAGAGACACCCTCACCCACTCTAGTGGTGACATGGCTCGTCATGGGATTCCCCCTGACCCTAGAGGTCAGGGTGGGCTGGACTGTGTTCAGGGAGCTCGTAGAAGTCAGCAGACTAGGGGGCATAACTGAAAGTTTAAAACAATTCCTCACCCACTGCAAGGTTTCCTTTTATTCCTGGAGTGGATGGGAACAATACAATCTAAACTATGGAAGGGAATGCAGGATTTTATGGTCCTATGACGCTTGCTCAACCAACATGTTTCAATCCTACTCTCACAGCTCTAAACAAGCATTTACAATGCAACGGTTTTCGCCTTTGGAAAAGTTAGAGCTATTGGCATTGTAAATGACAACATTTTTATTTATGTGTTGGCTTTGACAACATAAATAAATGGCATTGTCATTTACAAAGCCAATAGCCTAATCTCTCGCAAATGCGACACCTATTGCATTTGCACCCACACACACACACACACACAGCGGCAGAGACGAAATGGAGTCAAGTTATAATAAAAAAAACGCATTATTCAATTCCATTCAATTCAATTCAATTTTATTTTTATATGATTTGGAACTCAATTGAGATCCATATATGAACAAAGCATAAACGACAACAAAATTACCAAACATAAAATCCTTAAGATACATTCTATATACACAGAAGCTGGAGTGTGAAAATCACATCCGTTAATATAATTCTAAGAAACATTTAAAAAAAATTGAAAATTCTGTAACAAAACATTTCATTGGGAGGGTTAAGAATGGCATCGAATAAAGATTTGGCAGATAAAATGCTTGATTGTAAGCAAATTGGTCTCACCCACATTCGGCGATGCGCCATTAGGGCCGGGCATATGAAAAGGATATGGGTAATATCCTGAATCGAATTATTATTGTTACATAAATTACATTTATCGGAAGAACCATACCATCTAGCTAGTAATTTATTTAAAGGGAGAAGATCTTGCCTCAAGAGGAACCAAAAACGGCGTAAGCCGTGAGGGAGGTTCCAAGAGGCATAGGGTTGTATGTGTTTAAATAAATAAGAATTAACAACCTGCCTAACACCTTTCTTAGAAATGAGGACATCTCTGTCCCTCCTAAAGCTTAACTCTCATGTAGCCAGTCTTAGTGACGACTTTAGCTGATGTGAGGATAGCAAAAAAAGAGTTGATTCCTCCAATTCTAGTAATGTAACAGCCCTTCTGAAATTCTTTATAAGTAAGGAATATTCTTTCAGGGGACCCAGTAATTCTTTTTTAATAAGAGATCTTAAAGTGGCCGGATTACCCATGGCTAAGCAAAAGACCCAACGTATTACTCCCGCCAGGGCCTGAACCCAACTACTTCGTATGCCCAATTCAAGTCTGAGTGATTCCACTGTACAAGCATTATTGACCGAAGTTAGATGTCGCAAAAGTCTGCCCTCGATGGTATCTAAAAAACCGCATTGCCCCAAAACCGCATTACATAAGAAAGAAAATAAAGAGGGTGTTGGACCCGTCCTCGTGGCGTGGTCCTACCCCGCCCGCACGGCGGGCCCGGGACGACATCGGCCCTCCGACCCGCTGTCGACCCCCCTGAACCCGAACCATCGGCGAGAGCAGCCCCCCTGGCAACCCACGGCTCCCCCCTGGGACCTCGGCGGACCCTGCTCGCCAACACTGCCGGTCTGGCGACCATGCCAGGCCACCATTCCCGGCCCAACTCCATCTTGGGCCTATCACGTCCCGAGCACGTGGCCGCAGCCATCCCTCGCCCCGACCCCAGCGAAGCCCCGACATCGAGGCACCAAGATCCTCCCAGGGGGTAGAGTGGCCACTTGGCGGATCCCGGGAGAGGGGAGTTTCGATGGGCCTCCAGCCGTCCCCGGACGCCTGGTATCGATCGCCCTCCAGCCTCCCTGGGCGCTGGCTCCACCCCCCTGCTGGGTGTCTGGACACCTTCATCCCGGCCCCTCTGACCCCCAGGCGCGAGGGTCCGGACATCAAAGGACTCCAGTCCTATATCTGGGCCAGCCCTGGATTAGGACTTCAGTTGTATCTTGGAGTAAAAGCCCTGCTGACCTTGTCGCGGCTGATCCTGCTCTGAACGCATGTACTTGGAACCTTCGAGGCCCTGCTGACGCTGTCGCGGCCTGACCAAGCTGAAACCACCTTCGAGGCCCTGCTGACGCTGTCGCGGCCTGACCAAGCGGAAACCACCTTCGAGGCCCTGCTGACGCTGTTGCGGCCTGACCAAGCGCAAACCACCTCCGAGGCCCTGCTGACGCTGTCGCGGCCTGACCGAACTGAACCACCTTCGAGGCCCCGCTGACGCTGTTGCGGCCTGACCCCTTGAACTATCCACGCACCAGTTGGTGCCAAGACTGTCCCGCTACCCCCTTTTCCCGAAGCCAAGACTTTACGGATCCCTCGATCCTGTGTTATCATCTTACGAGACGTGCCTTCATTTCTTATATAAAGATTCTTGAGAATATTCCTTCGTGTGGTGTCCGTCTGTGGTAGTGTGATTGCTCCGCTGTTACGATTGTAGGAGAGGAGCCTCGCCAAGGAGGCCTCCCTACGGCGCTCGGCCTCTTCCATAGAGAAAGGTGGGTCTTGGGGCGGGCAGTCCGACATCTTCTGTCTCCCCTGGGATCGCCTTTCCAACATTGGTGGCAAGCGACGGGATCCGAGCCCGCGCAAATCGTACAGCGAGTAACTCGCCACTACTAACAGAGGCACACAGCAACCATGAGTACTAAGGAAGCAGGAACGACCACAGAATTCCAGAAGGAACGACTAGAAGAGTACACCCATAAAGAACTCAAACAATTCTGCAAAGCCCTGGGTATCGCTACCACCGGACTAAGCACAAAAGACGATTTTAAAGAAGTGCTGCAAACATGGGTGGAGACCGGGGCGACCCCACCCCAAACTAACGATGACATTGTCCTAGAAGTACCCCTGAGGACAGTCATAACCCCCGTGGAAGAAAGAACCGCCAACAGAGAACCGGGCCTCTCCCACGAAGACGCCCGGGAGCGAGAGAGGAGTCGGCTCCATGAACTAGAGCTCGCCCGACTCCGGCTGGACGGAGAACTTCAATTAGCAGAAAAGAAAATGGCCATTGAGCAACTACGATTAGAGGGAGATCTGGAAGAGAGGCGGAGGCAAAGAGAATTGGAAGAAAAAAAGCTCACGTACGAACACGAGCGGGGCCTCAAAGAACTAGAGATCAAAGCCAAGATCGAAGAGGCTGGCGCCGCGGTAACCCGGAACCCTCCACCTCCTGCCGACCCGAAGGTCCACATTCCCAAGGATATCGTCAAGGAATACTACAAGAATGACGATATCCAACAATGGTTCAAGGCATATGAAGTTGCCATGACCGCGCACCGCATCCCGCGAAAAGATTGGGGTGCCGGCTTATGGGGGAGATTTGTCAGCGAAGGAAGAGACATCCTGCTAGAACTGGCCGAGGACGTGATGTCCTCCTATGACCACATGAAGGACGCCCTGCTCACCCAGTATGGCCTCACCCCCGAGATGTACCGACAGAGGTTCAGGGATTGCAAAAAGATCCCCGGTACCACGTGGGTGGAGTACGTAAACTTTTATAGCCGGGCCCTAGAAGGATGCATAAAGGGCAGCAAAGTGTCCACCTACGAGCAGCTGTTCGACCTCATCGTTTGGGAGCACCTCTCCAACAACTGCTTTGTCGAGCTCAGACAGCATCTCCTCGACAGCAAGCTAACCGAGCCCCGAAAACTCGCCGTCGAGGCTTATCAATGGGTGAACACCCGGGTCCCCCGGACCCTGATCGGAGAGACGGAACGGCCAGGGGCACCCCCGCCAGCGGGGCGGCGGAGGAGGCCAGAACAGGAGCCGAGACTTCCTGCCGGCCCCGGGAAGGAGCCCACCTCGGGGGTCCCCCCAGAATAACACTTCGCCATCCCTGACCAGAAGAGGGCCCCCTCCCGCACGGCCGGGGCCCCGCCCGAACATTACTTGCCACAGATGCCAGCGGCCCGGTCACTATGCCAGTGACCCCCTCTGCCCCATGAACCAGCGTCCCGGCACCACCGGCCCCCGACCCGCCAGTTCGCTGCTGCAGCCCTGGGGGAAGGGGGCGAAGAAGACGAAGAAGTCTACAATGAAGATCAAACAGAGTATGAACCGGCCGCCATGGCCCTAGCCTGCCTGGGTGAAAGAGACATGGTCCCCCGGGCTCCGCTACCGAGCAACACTCAAAAATACAGTCAGTGGGTCCACATCAATGGACGACGGACCGAAGCCCTCCGAGACACGGGAGCCAGTGTGACGGCCGTCCGCTGCCACTTGGTGACCCCCGAACAGATCATACCAAACGTGCGATGCCCCGTGAGGGCCGCCGACAACTCCGAGACTCTGTGTCAGAAGGCCCGAATCCCCTTCGAGTGGGGGGGGAGGTGTCGGGCACCCTCAGGGTGACTGTCCGGGACGACGCCCCCGTGGACTGCCTCCTCGGAAACGACCTCGAGAGCTCTCCCTGGGCCCAAATCGAGCGGAGAGAACATCTAGGGATGATGGGACTACCAGAGTGGGTCTGCGCTACGACCCGCTCTATGACTGCCCAGGCCCCGGCGGCGACCGAGACCGCCCCGACGGGAGAGCCGGAGTGGCCCGCGCCACCACCGCCCGCAGTCCACGAAGAATCCAACCTTGAACTCGGGCCCTCGGAGCCCGACCACGAAGACAGCACTGAGCTCAGCCACATACCCGAACTAGCCCAATGGCGCCAGGAGGGTGGTCCCACCCAAGAACAATTCCGGAAGGAACAGAAGGCCTGCCCCTCCCTCGAGGGGACCCGGCAGCAAACCACAGCCCAAGCTGCCGGGGACACCTCGGGGTCCCACTGGATCTACTGGGACCACGGCCTCCTATACAGTGAACAAAAAATTGCCGAGCTAGGGGCCAGCCGAGTGTTGGTGGTCCCCCTACGATTCAGAGACTTCCTTTTGAACCTGGCACACGATGTGCCCCTCGCCGGGCACCTGGGGCAGGACAAAACTTACAGCCGCCTGGTGACCCATTTCTACTGGCCGAAAATGCGCAACGATGTGCATAACCACTGCCGCACCTGCCCGACATGCCAAGCCAGTGGAAAGAGCGGGGGGAAGGTGAATGCCCCGCTCCAACCCTTTCCAGTGGTGACCACCCCCTTCGAGCGAGTGGGGATCGACATCGTGGGGCCCCTGGACCCCCAAACCTCGCAAGGGCATCGCTTCATCCTCGTCCTAGTGGACCATGCCACCCGCTATCCCGAAGCCATCCTCCTCCGAACCATAACGGCTCCCGTGGTGGGCCGAGCACTGATGGGGATCTTTTCCAGAGTGGGGTTCCCCCGAGAAGTCGTGAGCGATCGGGGCACAAACTTTATATCGAAGTATATGCGGTCCCTGTGGCAACAGTGCGGGGTCACGTATAAGTTCACCACCCCGTATCACCCCCAAGGGAATGGACTGGTGGAGCGGTTTAACCGAACACTCAAGGGGATGATCCAGGGCCTAGAAGAGCCCCTCCGCCGCAAATGGGACGTCCTGCTGCCCTGCCTCTTGTTCGCCTATCGGGAGGTACCACAGAAATCCCTGGGGTTCAGCCCCTTTGAACTCTTGTACGGGCACCCTGTCCGAGGTCCCCTCAGCCTGGTCAAAGAAGGCTGGCAAACTACCGTCCAAAACGCACCGCCGGATGTCTACCAGTACCTCCTGACCCTCCGAAGCCAGACTCGGAAGTTCCAAGCCCTTGCCGAGGTCAACCTTGAGGAAAGTCAGGAGGACATGAAACGCTGGTATGACCAGAACTCTTCATCCATCGAGTTCGAGCCGGGCCAGCATGTCTGGGTCATGTCCCCGGTCGAACCTTGTGCCCTCCAGGACAAATGGTCGGGCCCCTTCAATGTGATCGAGCGCAAGAGCCCCGTCACCTATCTCGTGGACATGGAGTCACCCCGAAACCCCCTCCGGGTTCTGCACGCCAACCGGCTCAAGCCTCATTTTGCCCGCACAGAACTGAGCCTGCTGCTAGCTACAGATGATGGGGCCGAAGACGACTCCGAGCCCCTGCCCGACCTCGTAAGGTGCGCTGAGGACGGCTCCGTCGAAGGAATCTCTCTCTCCTCCGACCTGACCCCCGCACAGCGCCGAGACTGCCAAGAACTGTTGGGACGATTCACGGACCTGTTCTCCCTCACCCCCAGGGTTACCCAGTGGTGTGTCCACGATGTCGACACCGGGGACAGCCAGCCAGTGCGACACCGGGCCTACCGAGTTCCCGACCGAGTTCGTGCCGGCATCCAGACAGAAGTTACCAAAATGCTGGCCCTGGGGGTGGTCGAACCCTCCGACAGTCCCTGGGCCAGCCCAGTTGTCCTGGTCCCCAAAGCCGCCGCACCTGGCACCCCTCCAGAACTCAGGTTTTGTGTCGACTACCAGGGGCTGAATGCTGTTACCAGAACCGACACACATCCCATCCCCCGGGCCGATGAACTAATCGACCGCCTGGGAGCCGCCAAGTACCTCAGTACCTTCGACCTCACAGCCGGGTACTGGCAGATCGGCCTCACCCCTGGCGCCCAGGAGCGATCGGCCTTCTCAACACCCGATGGCCACTTCCAATTCAAGGTGATGCCCTTCGGTATGAAAAACGCCCCAGCCACCTTCCAGAGACTGGTGAACAAAGTGCTGGCGGGGCTAGAAGAATTCAGTGCCGCCTATCTAGACGACATTGCGGTGTACAGCCTCCACTGGGCCGAGCACCTGAAGCACCTCTGGGAGGTCCTGACGGCCCTCCGGCGGGCCGGACTAACGGTGAAAGCCAGCAAGTGCCAGATAGGTCAAGGGTCCGTGACCTACCTAGGACACCAAGTGGGGAGCGGCCACGTGGCTCCCCTCCGACCCAAGATTGACGCCATCGTAGCCTGGGAGCCCCCGGTCACCCAGACCGCCGTCCGAGCCTTCCTGGGGCTCACTGGATATTATCGGCGCTTCATAAAGCACTATGGGAGCATTGTGGGGCCCTTCACTGAGCTGACCTCGAAGAACCGGCCGCAGAAAGTACAATGGACACCCGCGTGTCAGGTGGCCTTCGAGACGTTGAAAACAGCCATGTGCACCGCCCCTGTGCTCCAAGCCCCTGACTACAGCCGGGAGTTCGTAGTCCAGACCGACGCCTCGGAGCACGGCATCGGGGCGGTCCTATCTCAGATTGACCCCGAGGGGATTGACCATCCTGTGGCCTTCATCAGCCGGTGGCTGCTGGCCAGAGAACAGAGATGGAGCACCATTGAGAGGGAGGCCTTTGCCGTCGTGTGGGCCCTCAAGAAACTCATGCCCTACCTCTTCGGCACCCACTTCCGGGTACAGACTGACCACCGGCCCCTGCGGTGGCTGATGCAGATGCGTGGCGAAAACCCAAAGCTGCTGCGATGGTCCATCTCCCTCCAAGGGATGGACTTCACTGTGGAGCATCGCCCTGGCAACGACCACGCCAACGCTGATGGCCTGTCCCGCTTCTTCCGCCTCGACGAGGAGAATCCCCAGGAAGATGGGTGACTCTCCCCGCCTTCAGCTGGAGGGGACGTGTGTTGGACCCGGCCTCGTGGCGTGGTCCTACCCCTCCCGCACGGCGGGCCCGGGACGACATCGGCCCTCTGTCGACCCGCTGTCGACCCCCCTGAACCCAAACCATCGACGAGAGCAGCCCCCCTGGCAACCCACGGCTCCCCCCCCTGGGACCTCGGCGGACCCTGCTCGCCAACACTGCCGGTCTGGCGACCATGCCAGGCCACCATTCCCGGCCCAACTCCATCTTGGGCCCATCACGTCCCGAGCACGTGGCCGCAGCCATCCCTCGCCCCGGCCCCAGCGAAGCCCCGACATCGAGGCACCAAGATCCTCCCAGGGGGTAGATTGGCCACTTGGCGGATCCCGGGAGAGGGGAGTTTCGATGGGCCTCCAGCCGTCCCCGGACGCCTGGTATCGATCGCCCTCCAGCCTCCCTGGGCGCTGGCTCCACCCCCCTGCTGGGTTTCTGGACACCTTCATCCCGGCCCCTCTGACCCCCAGGCGCGAGGGTCCGGACATCAAAGGACTCCAGTCCTATATCTGGGCCATTCCTGGATTAGGACTTCAGTTGTATCTTGGAGTCGAAGCCCTGCTGACCTTGTCGCGGCTGATCGTGCTCTGAACGCATGTACCTGGAACCTTCGAGGCCCTGCTAACGCTGTCGCGGCCTGACCAAGCTGAAACCACCTTCGAGGCCCTGCTGACGCTGTCGCGGCCTGACCAAGCGGAAACCACCTTCGAGGCCCCGCTGACGCTGTCGCGGCCTGACCCCTTGAACTATCCACGCACAAGTTGGTGCCAAGACTGTCCCGCTACCCCCTTTTCCCGAAGCCAAGACTTTACAGATCCCTCGATCCCTGTGTTATCATCTTACGAGAACGTGCCTTCATTTCTTATATAAAGATTCTTGAGAATATTCCTTTGTGTGGTGTCCGTCTGTGGTAGTGTGATTGCTCCGCTGTTACGATTGTAGGAGAGGAGCCTCGCCAAGGAGGCCTCCCTACGGCGCTCGGCCTCTTCCATAGAGAAAGGTGGGTCTCGGGGCGGGCAGTCCGACATCTTCTGTCTCCCCTGGGATCGCCTTTCCAACAGAGGGCTTACCTGAGACCCGCAAACAGCTGCATACATACCGGGCAAAACACTCCTTGCATGACGCTGCACGGAACGGCCACGGGCCGGGGGGGGGGGGGGGGGATCTGTAAAAGGAACAAAAACAAGCAGTAGACAACAAAACGGAGACAAGATGGCTCACCTGAGACCCGCAAACTGCTGCATAGATACCGGGCAAAGCACTCCTTGCACGACGCTGCACGGCACGGCCACGGGCCGGGGGGGACCTGTAAAAGGAACAAAAACCAGCATTAGACAACAAAACAGAGACAAGATGGCTTACCTGAGACCCGCAAACAGCTGCATACATACCGGGCAAAACGCTCCTTGCACGACGCTGTACGGAACGGCCACGGGCCGGGGAGGATCTGTAAAAGGAACAAAAACAAGCATTAGACAAGAAACGGAGACAAGATGGCTTACCTGAGACCCGCAAACAGCTGTATGCATACCGGGCAAAACACTCCTTGAACGACGCTGCACGGAACGACCACGGGCCGGGGGGGACCTTTAAAAGGAACAAAAACAAGCATTAGACAACAAAACGGAGACAAGATGGCTTACCTGAGACCCGCAAACAGCTGCATACACATCGGGCAAAACACTCCTTGCACGACGCTGCAGGGAACGTCCACGGGCTGGGGGGACCTGTAAAAGGAACAAAAACAAGCATTAGACAACAAAACGGAGACAAGATGGCTTACCTGAGACCCGCAAACAGCTGCATACATACCGGGCAAAACACTCCTTGCACGACGCTGCACGGAACGACCACGGGCCGGGGGGGACCTGTAAAAGGAACAAAAACAAGCATTAGACAACGAAACGGAGACAAGATGGCTTACCTGAGACCCGCAAACAGCTGCATACACACCGGGCAAAACACTCCTTGCACAACGCTGCAGGGAACGTCCACGGGCTGGGGGGACCTGTAAAAGGAACAAAAACAAGCATTAGACAACAAAACGGAGACAAGATGGCTTACCTGAGACCCGCAAACAGCTGCATACATACCGGGCAAAACACTCCTTGAACGACGCTGCAGGGAACGTCCACGGGCTGGGGGGACCTGTAAAAGGAACAAAAACAAGCATTAGACAACAAAACGGAGACAAGATGGCTTACCTGAGACCCGCAAACAGCTGCATACATACCGGGCAAAACACTCCTTGAACGACGCTGCACGGAACGACCACGGGCCGGGGGGGACCTGTAAAAGGAACAAAAACAAGCATTAGACAACAAAACGGAGACAAGATGGCTTACCTGAGACCCGCAAACAGCTGCATACACACCGGGCAAAACACTCCTTGCACGACGCTGCAGGGAACGTCCACGGGCTGGGGGGACCTGTAAAAGGAACAAAAACAAGCATTAGACAACAAAACGGAGACAAGATGGCTTACCTGAGACCCGCAAACAGCTGCATACATACCGCGCAAAACACTCCTTGCACGACGCTGCACGGAACGGCCACGGGCCGGGGTGACCTGAAAAAAGGAACAAAAACAAGCATTAGACAACAAAACGGAGACAAGATGGCTTACCCGAGACCCAGAAAGTGCTGCATACATACCGGGCAAAACACTCCTTGCACGACGCTGCACGGAACGGCCACGGGCCAGGGGGGGGGGGGGATCTGTAAAAGGAACAAAAACAAGCATTAGACAACAAACCGAGACAAGATGGCTTACCTGAGACCCGCAAACAGCTGCATATATACCGGGCAAAACACTCCTTGCACGACGCTGCACGGAACGGCCACGGGCCGGGGGGGACCTGTAAAAGGAACAAAAACAAGCATTAGACAACAAAACAGAGACAAGAGCAAGGAGCAAAATTATAAAGAAAATGCTGCTTACCTGATCGGAAATCACAACAACTTCCTGGCAACGTAAATCTCGCCGACCACTCCTGCTAAAGGCACTTCCAAAAAGACAAAAACATCACGGGAGAAAAAAAAAAACACACGCCCACAGCCGCATGACGTGCGAAAAGGGGCAGGATGAGAAAAAGATCGAATCGCCTCGGATCGCGACGGACAGATCTCACTTCCAATGGCTAGCCTACAATTATGGAGCTAGCCAATGGAAGTGAGAGGCGGTGACCAAGCCACATAGTCTTCTCAAAAGTTTTCACCCTGCACGAACGCTGCTGCGCAGCGGATGCCAGGCAAAACCTAAAAAGGTCTGGGGCTTCTGTCAGGGTGGAATCAGGGAGAGGAGTTGGCCTAACGGCTAGGGCGCTCGACCTCGGACCTGGAGGAACTGGGTTCGAGTCTGGGTAACGACGCCAAACTTCCTGTGATTCTGGGCAAATCACTTAATCTCCCCGTGCCTAAAAAAAAAAAAATGAATGTGTGTCCTAATGTAACGTAACTGGTGCTATGTAAAGCGCTCTGATACCCGATTCGGTTTGGGTCTAGTTCGCGCTATATAAAACTCTAACAAAAAAAAACACCAAAAAAAAAACCTCCCCCAGTGAAACGGCTAATTGTGTGATTTATTTATTTTGTGTACCATGCCATTTCACAGCATGCTGTGCAGTACAGTACTTGTCACTTCTGGCCGGAGCCGGGGCGATCAGAGCCTGGTAGGTGCAGTAGAGGGTAGGGACACTTGATAAAGGTTTGATTGCAGGGCCGACCCTCATGGCTTCCGCCCCAGTGGGGCCAGATTTTACCAAATCTTGGGTCGGATACGAAGTGGCAAGGGCAGTCTTATGCTTGACGGAGCTTATGGGCCCAGTAAAGCACTCCTGTTCTGTGTGCAAGAAAACTCTCAGCTGCTGAAATACAGACTGCTTCCAGCCTAGCTCTGTCATTGGTGCCTCCATGTCACCAACAGATGCCAGCATTCAGACCAGGAGCTGCTGCTGCAGCCTAAGCTTGGCAGGTAGATTCTCCCAGTCTATCAGCAGCGTTCATAACTCTTACAATGGATATTACTGTGTGTTTGCCTCTTCCTGTCAAGCTGTGTGTGAGTAGGGGGCTCAGAATTCAATACAAAAATGGGAACCACATATGGACAATATTTAACGGGGTCCAGTGTACATGTCCAGTCAACCATATACCACAAAAGGTACAAAGTTCCCCAGGGGAAAGGTAAAAATGTGTGTGTGTTGGGGAGGAGAGCATAGGCAGGGAACAGGGTGTTCCCTTGTTGGAACTAGAAGACCTCATACACCCAGTAGGCTAGATGTCCTGCTTCATCATTGGTCTCCTGCTCCTCGTCAGACTGGCGCTGCAATGTCCGACGGGCGCCAAATAGGCGCTCTTTGTTGGAGTTCTTTTGTTCCAGCCAATGGTTGAGTGCGTGTGAGGGGTATAGTGAAGGTGTAGTCGTGAGGGAGTGGTGGTTTTAAAAGAAGGTGGGTCAGTCCACAAGGACCTTTATTCACGTGGCTGACTCCCTTGATTAAAAAAGGTGGGAGGGGAGATAGGGACTGTTAGGGGCCCTCATAGTGGTGTTTTATGTTTAACAGATTCCCCTGACGAAGTGCCCGTTATGGGCACGAAATGCATTGGAAGTATGCCCTTTCAAGAATTTCTATGGATGTAAAAATGCTATAAGTATTTTGATGTGAAATGCAACATCGAGAATTTATGAATATGAACATGATTCATTAAAATTCAAATTCAAAGATCTTTATTGAGAATGTTTTGGACTATTCAATGATGAAATAAGGATTTATAACTTTTTCAGAGATCAGTTGATCCACACAGCAGTGCTCAGAGGGTCGTTCCCTAGATTAAGGGAGCGCTTTCATTTGTTCTTCCTTTGATTACTGCATGGGATAATGCCCATTTTACAGTTTGGACTTGTAATTTAGTGTGCCTCGGCAATTGTGCAATTAATTTGTCTGCCTCATCCTATCGAGCTGTGAGTGAGGAGGGGGCATTGGGTGTCTGCCTCTTCCTGTCGAGCTATGTGTGAAGAGGGCCCCCGGTGTCTGCCTCTTCCTGTTGAGCTGTGTGTGAGGAGGGTCCCTGGTGTCTGCCTCTTCCTGTCGAGCTGTGTGTGAGGAGGGTCCCTGGTGTCTGCCTCTTCCTGTCGAGCTGTGTGTGAGGAGGGCCCCTGGTGTCTGCCTCTTTGTGTCAAGCTGTGTGCGAGAGTGGCACTGGGTGTCTGCCTCTTCATGTCGAGGAGCTGTGTGTGAGGAGGGCCCCCGGCGCCTGCCTCTTCCTGTCGAGGAGCTGTGTGTGAGGAGGGCCCCCGGTGTCTGCCTCTTCCTGTCAAGGAGCTGTGTGTGAGGAGGGTCCCTGGTGTCTGCCTCTTCCTGTCGAGCTGTGTGTGAGGAGGGCCCCCGGTGTCTGCCTCTTCCTGTCAAGGAGCTGTGTGTGAGGAGGGTCCCTGGTGTCTGCCTCTTCCTGTCGAGCTGTGTGTGAGGAGGGCCCCCGGTGTCTGCCTCTTCCTGTCGAGGAGCTGTGTGTGAGGAGGGTCCCTGGTGTCTGCCTCTTCCTGTCGAGCTGTGTGTGAGGAGGGCCCCCGGTGTCTGCCTCTTTGTGTTGAGCTGTGTGTGAGGAGGTCCCCCGGTGTCTGCCTCTTTGTGTTGAGCTGTGTGTGAGGAGGGCCCCCCGGTGTCTGCCTCTTTGTGTTGAGCTGTGTGTGAGGAGGGCCCCCCGGTGTCTGCCTCTTCCTGTCCAGCTGTGTGTGAGGAGGGCCCCCCGGTGTCTGCCTCTTCCTGTCCAGCTGTGTGTGAGGAGGGCCCCCGGTGTCTGCCTCTTCCTGTCCAGCTGTGTGTGAGGAGGGCCCCCGGTGTCTGCCTCTTCCTGTCCAGCTGTGTGTGAGGAGGGCCCCCGGTGTCTGCCTCTTCCTGTCCAGCTGTGTGTGAGGAAAGGACCCCAGTGTCTGCCTCTTCCTGTCCAGCTGTGTGTGAGGAGGGCCCCCGGCGTCTGCCTCTTTGTGTTGAGCTGTGTGTGAGGAGGGCCCCCGGTGTCTGCCTCTTCCTGTCGAGCTGTGTGTGAGGAGGGGGCACCGGGTGTCTGCCTCTTCCTGTCCAGCTTTGTGTGAGGAAGGGCATTCCTCCTCACGCACAAGCACCACTGGCGCCCCTTGAAGCCCAGCTGTTGTGTACATGCCTGTACAGTGTGCCTTTTTAGGTCTCGGGACCTATAAGCTGTGCAAAGCACAGCTTCCGGTCCGGAGAATTAATGTCATCTAGTGGGGCTTCAGAACCCGCCCCCCTTGCCCTGTCTCTCCACCATTGGCTGGCTTCCTAAATGGAGGCCAGCCATTGGAGGAGAGAGCCGTCCCTCCAAAGAAGCTCCGTCTTTTTCGGATTCGGGGGCGTGATTTTTTGCATTCTTTAGCCCTGTGACGTCGTCTGTCACTCAGGGCGAAAAAAACACGCCCCCGAATCTGAAAATGGCGGCGCTTTTCTTTAGGCCATTTCACAACAACAGCCGCCCCAAGAAGTCGCAGCCTCCTCCACCTGGCAGTCTCTGTGTGTACACATCGGGCCGTCTCGTTTTCGGTGGGCAGACAGGCATTGGGGTCACCACAGGGAGCCGCGGAGCGCACTCTGCAAAGCCGCCCTGCCGCTCTTATCTTTCACAGGTCCGGGTCCCCGCTGCGCATTGCACAAGCTGTGTGATCTGGTGAAGCACCGTGCGGGTAGTAATGACAGTAACGTTCACCTGACATCTAGCCGAGCGGTTTGCATCCATGCTGAATAAAGAGTGCGCTCTCACAAAGCCATGTATATTTCTCCCTCCGCCCGCCCGCAGCTTTCCTTAGTCCCGCTCCCCCCCCCTCCCTCCCTCCGCCCGCAGCTCTCCGGTAGTCTGCTCTTGCTTTGGGTATGACACCCGTATCATGGTGTCAAGGATCGGGCAGGAGTTCCGCACTTGCCACACGGGCAGTCAGGTAAGTTTTCTTTTTTTTAAATGTATTTTTTAACCCCCGCCAGTCCCGTCCCCAGCGAGTCCCCCCCCCCCCCCCCCCCCGCGTGTCCCGCCCCCCTGCGCAAGTCTTGTCCCCCCTGCGAGTTATAAGAAAAGTTCGCCCATTTAAGGCTTGTTCCCCTCGTCGCTCTGGTCTGTGCCCACCATCCCTAATATGTGTCCGGCATCTCTGTTCTGTGCCCCCCCCCCCCCCCCGCGGCGCTGGACGTCTCAGCAGCGGAGGGGTTGTGCAGCTCCACCGGCCTGCCGTGGCCCCCACTGCACGGGGCCCCAGGGCGTCACACCTGCCCAGGGCTGAGAGCGCGTGGACGGAGCCCAGAGCATCGCATCACTGCAGGGCTGGGACGAGTGCACTATTCTCAGGTGGTCACCACTGCACACGCGACCAAGGGGCTGCATTATTCCGACGTGATTGCTTGAACAAGGGAGCCGGGCAGTGGTGCCTGTCGCAGGTGGACACTCGTGCACCAGAGCCGCGGTGCTGCGCAGCTCTGGAGTAGGCAGCGCAGCACGGATTCACTGGTGAACTGCCCTTATGGTGAAACTAGTGTACGAGAGTCGGGGTGCTGCGCCGATCTACAGTGGACACTCGTGCACCGGTGCCAGGGTACTAAAATGCTCGGTGGTGGGCATTAGTGGGCGGAGCCACGTGCACTACTACTTTTGGTTGGACGCTAAAGCCACGAGTGAGGGGGCTGCACTGCTCTGGAGTTGACATTTGTGCACCGGGGTGCCGGACTGTTCTAGGGTGGATACTTGTGCACAGGAGCTAGAGTGATGGTTCGTGTGTGGTAGGAATTAGTGCACTGCATTACCTAACTTCAGTGCTCCGGACCAGGGTGCCGGACTGGTCGGGGGTAGATACGTGTGCACGGGGACCAGGGGGCTGACTGCTGTGCGGTGGGCATTATTGCACGGGGTCCAGGGCGCCGAACTGCTGTGGACACTAGTGCAAGTGAGGCAGTGTCCTGTACCACTTCGGGACGAGCACCGGTGAGAGGGGCCAGCACTCGTGAACAGAAGA
>NC_136061.1:25227497-25292497 GCF_964261635.1 Lissotriton helveticus
GCCTCCCTCGCCTGCCCTGGGAGCTGAATGCCTGACCTGACCTTCGAGTCCTGTTTGAAAACATCTGCTCTGCATCTGGATGCAAAGAGTTCTGAACACAGTAAAGCTCATGCGGCCGCATCTTGCTTTTCTCGACACGTCTATGGACGTGCTGGCCACCTTTAAGACTCTTCTCCTGTCAGTCCCTGTGGACTTACTACGCTCCTGTGGTAGGGCTCTCTGTGGACTTTCTCCACTCTTGTGGTAGGGCTCTCTGTGGACTTTCTCCACTCCCGTGGTAGGGCTCTCTGTAGCCTTTCTCCACTCCCGTGGTAGGGCTCTCTGTGGACTTTCTCCACTCCCGTGGTAGGGCTCTCTGTGGACTTTCTCCACTCTTGTGGTATGGCTCTCTGTGGCCTTTCTCCACTCCCGTGGTAGGGCTCTCTGTGGACTTTCTCCACTCCCGTGGTATGGCTCTCTGTGGCCTTTCTCCACTCCTGTGGTATGGCTCTCTGTGGCCTTTCTCCACTCCCGTGGTAGGGCTCTCTGTGGCCTTTCTCCACTCCCGTGGTAGGGCTCTCTGTGGACTTTCTCCACTCCCGTGGTATGGCTCTCTGTGGCCTTTCTCCACTCCTGTGGTATGGCTCTCTGTGGACTTTCTCCACTCTTGTGGTATGGCTCTCTGTGGCCTTTCTCCACTCCCGTGGTAGGGCTCTCTGTGGCCTTTCTCCACTCCCGTGGTAGGGCTCTCTGTGGCCTTTCTCCACTCCCGTGGTATGGCTCTCTGTGGACTTTCTCCACTCTTGTGGTATGGCTCTCTGTGGCCTTTCTCCACTCCCGTGGTAGGGCTCTCTGTGGACTTTCTCCACTCCCGTGGTATGGCTCTCTGTGGCCTTTCTCCACTCCCGTGGTAGGGCTCTCTGTGGACTTTCTCCACTCCTGTGGTATGGCTCTCTGTGGCCTTTCTCCACTCCCGTGGTAGGGCTCTCTGTGGACTTTCTCCACTCCCGTGGTATGGCTCTCTATGGACTTTCTCCACTCCCGTGGTATGGCTCTCTGTGGCCTTTCTCCACTCCCGTGGTAGGGCTCTCTGTGGACTTTCTCCACTCCTGTGGTATGGCTCTCTGTGGTCTTTCTCCACTCCTGTGGTATGGCTCTCTGTGGACTTTCTCCACTCCTGTGGTATGGCTCTCTGTGGCCTTTCTCCACTCCCGTGGTATGGCTCTCTATGGACTTTCTCCACTCCCGTGATATGGCTCTCTGTGGGCTTACTCCACTCCCGTGATATGGCTCTCTGTGGACTTTCTCCACTCCTGTGATAGGGCTCTGTGGACTTTCTCCACTCCCGTGGTAGGGCTCTCTGTGGACTTTCTCCACTCCCGTGATATGGCTCTCTGTGGGCTTACTCCACTCCCGTGATATGGCTCTCTGTGGGTTTACTCCACTCCTGTGGTATGGCTCTGTGGACTTTCTCCACTCCCGTGGTAGGGCTCTCTGTGGACTTTCTCCACTCCCGTGGTATGGCTCTCTGTGGCCTTTCTCCACTCCTGTGGTATGGCTCTCTGTGGCCTTTCTCCACTCCCGTGGTAGGGCTCTCTGTGGCCTTTCTCCACTCCCGTGGTAGGGCTCTCTGTGGCCTTTCTCCACTCCCGTGGTATGGCTCTCTGTGGCCTTTCTCCACTCCCGTGGTCGGGCTCTCTGTGGACTTTCTCCACTCCCGTGGTATGGCTCTCTGTGGCCTTTCTCCACTCCTGTGGTATGGCTCTCTGTGGACTTTCTCCACTCTTGTGGTATGGCTCTCTGTGGCCTTTCTCCACTCCCGTGGTAGGGCTCTCTGTGGACTTTCTCCACTCCCGTGGTATGGCTCTCTGTGGCCTTTCTCCACTCCCGTGGTAGGGCTCTCTGTGGACTTTCTCCACTCCTGTGGTATGGCTCTCTGTGGCCTTTCTCCACTCCCGTGGTAGGGCTCTCTGTGGACTTTCTCCACTCCCGTGGTATGGCTCTCTATGGACTTTCTCCACTCCCGTGGTATGGCTCTCTGTGGCCTTTCTCCACTCCCGTGGTAGGGCTCTCTGTGGACTTTCTCCACTCCTGTGGTATGGCTCTCTGTGGTCTTTCTCCACTCCTGTGGTATGGCTCTCTGTGGACTTTCTCCACTCCTGTGGTATGGCTCTCTATGGACTTTCTCCACTCCCGTGATATGGCTCTCTGTGGGCTTACTCCACTCCCGTGATATGGCTCTCTGTGGACTTTCTCCACTCCTGTGATAGGGCTCTGTGGACTTTCTCCACTCCCGTGGTAGGGCTCTCTGTGGACTTTCTCCACTCCCGTGATATGGCTCTCTGTGGGCTTACTCCACTCCCGTGATATGGCTCTCTGTGGGTTTACTCCACTCCTGTGGTATGGCTCTGTGGACTTTCTCCACTCCCGTGGTAGGGCTCTCTGTGGACTTTCTCCACTCCCGTGGTATGGCTCTCTATGGACTTTCTCCACTCCCGTGGTAGGGCTCTCTGTGGACTTTCTCCACTCCTGTGGTATGGCTCTCTGTGGCCTTTCTCCACTCCCGTGGTAGGGCTCTCTGTGGACTTTCTCCACTCCCGTGGTATGGCTCTCTATGGACTTTCTCCACTCCCGTGGTATGGCTCTCTGTGGCCTTTCTCCACTCCCGTGGTAGGGCTCTCTGTGGACTTTCTCCACTCCTGTGGTATGGCTCTCTGTGGTCTTTCTCCACTCCTGTGGTATGGCTCTCTGTGGACTTTCTCCACTCCTGTGGTATGGCTCTCTGTGGCCTTTCTCCACTCCCGTGGTAGGGCTCTCTGTGGACTTTCTCCACTCCCGTGGTATGGCTCTCTATGGACTTTCTCCACTCCCGTGATATGGCTCTCTGTGGGCTTACTCCACTCCCGTGATATGGCTCTCTGTGGACTTTCTCCACTCCTGTGATAGGGCTCTGTGGACTTTCTCCACTCCCGTGGTAGGGCTCTCTGTGGACTTTCTCCACTCCCGTGATATGGCTCTCTGTGGGCTTACTCCACTCCCGTGATATGGCTCTCTGTGGGTTTACTCCACTCCTGTGGTATGGCTCTGTGGACTTTCTCCACTCCCGTGGTAGGGCTCTCTGTGGACTTTCTCCACTCCCGTGGTATGGCTCTCTGTGGCCTTTCTCCACTCCTGTGGTATGGCTCTCTGTGGGCTTACTCCGCTCCCGTGGTAGGGCTCTCTGTGGCCTTTCTCCACTCCCGTGGTAGGGCTCTCTGTGGCCTTTCTCCACTCCCGTGGTATGGCTCTCTGTGGCCTTTCTCCACTCCCGTGGTAGGGCTCTCTGTGGACTTTCTCCACTCCCGTGGTATGGCTCTCTGTGGCCTTTCTCCACTCCTGTGGTATGGCTCTCTGTGGACTTTCTCCACTCTTGTGGTATGGCTCTCTGTGGCCTTTCTCCACTCCCGTGGTAGGGCTCTCTGTGGACTTTCTCCACTCCCGTGGTATGGCTCTCTGTGGCCTTTCTCCACTCCCGTGGTAGGGCTCTCTGTGGACTTTCTCCACTCCTGTGGTATGGCTCTCTGTGGCCTTTCTCCACTCCTGTGGTATGGCTCTCTGTGGACTTTCTCCACTCCCGTGGTATGGCTCTCTATGGACTTTCTCCACTCCCGTGGTATGGCTCTCTGTGGCCTTTCTCCACTCCCGTGGTAGGGCTCTCTGTGGACTTTCTCCACTCCTGTGGTATGGCTCTCTGTGGTCTTTCTCCACTCCTGTGGTATGGCTCTCTGTGGCCTTTCTCCACTCCCGTGGTAGGGCTCTCTGTGGACTTTCTCCACTCCTGTGGTATGGCTCTCTGTGGTCTTTCTCCACTCCTGTGGTAGGGCTCTCTGTGGATTTTCTCCACTCCCGTGGTATGGCTCTCTATGGACTTTCTCCACTCCCGTGATATGGCTCTCTGTGGGCTTACTCCACTCCCGTGATATGGCTCTCTGTGGACTTTCTCCACTCCTGTGATAGGGCTCTGTGGACTTTCTCCACTCCCGTGGTAGGGCTCTCTGTGGACTTTCTCCACTCCCGTGATATGGCTCTCTGTGGGCTTACTCCACTCCCGTGATATGGCTCTCTGTGGGTTTACTCCACTCCTGTGGTATGGCTCTGTGGACTTTCTCCACTCCCGTGGTAGGGCTCTCTGTGGACTTTCTCCACTCCCGTGGTATGGCTCTCTATGGACTTTCTCCACTCCCGTGGTAGGGCTCTCTGTGGACTTTCTCCACTCCTGTGGTATGGCTCTCTGTGGCCTTTCTCCACTCCCGTGGTAGGGCTCTCTGTGGACTTTCTCCACTCCCGTGGTATGGCTCTCTATGGACTTTCTCCACTCCCGTGGTATGGCTCTCTGTGGCCTTTCTCCACTCCCGTGGTAGGGCTCTCTGTGGACTTTCTCCACTCCTGTGGTATGGCTCTCTGTGGTCTTTCTCCACTCCTGTGGTATGGCTCTCTGTGGACTTTCTCCACTCCTGTGGTATGGCTCTCTGTGGCCTTTCTCCACTCCCGTGGTAGGGCTCTCTGTGGACTTTCTCCACTCCCGTGGTATGGCTCTCTATGGACTTTCTCCACTCCCGTGATATGGCTCTCTGTGGGCTTACTCCACTCCCGTGATATGGCTCTCTGTGGACTTTCTCCACTCCCGTGGTATGGCTCTCTATGGACTTTCTCCACTCCCGTGATATGGCTCTCTGTGGGCTTACTCCACTCCCGTGATATGGCTCTCTGTGGACTTTCTCCACTCCTGTGATAGGGCTCTGTGGACTTTCTCCACTCCCGTGGTAGGGCTCTCTGTGGACTTTCTCCACTCCCGTGGTAGGGCTCTCTATGGACTTTCTCCACTCCCGTGATATGGCTCTCTGTGGCCTTTCTCCACTCCCGTGGTAGGGCTCTCTGTGGACTTTCTCCACTCCTGTGGTATGGCTCTCTGTGGCCTTTCTCCACTCCCGTGGTAGGGCTCTCTGTGGACTTTCTCCACTCCCGTGGTAGGGCTCTCTGTGGACTTTCTCCACTCCTGTGGTAGGGCTCTCTGTGGACTTTCTCCACTCCCGTGGTAGGGCTCTCTGTGGACTTTCTCCACTCCTGTGGTATGGCTCTCTGTGGCCTTTCTCCACTCCCGTGGTAGGGCTCTCTGTGGACTTTCTCCACTCCCGTGGTAGGGCTCTCTGTGGACTTTCTCCACTCCCGTGGTAGGGCTCTCTGTGGTCTTTCTCCACTCCTGTGGTATGGCTCTCTGTGGACTTTCTCCACTCCTGTGGTATGGCTCTCTGTGGCCTTTCTCCACTCCCGTGGTAGGGCTCTCTGTGGACTTTCTCCACTCCCGTGGTATGGCTCTCTATGGACTTTCTCCACTCCCGTGATATGGCTCTCTGTGGGCTTACTCCACTCCCGTGATATGGCTCTCTGTGGACTTTCTCCACTCCTGTGATAGGGCTCTGTGGACTTTCTCCACTCCCGTGGTAGGGCTCTCTGTGGACTTTCTCCACTCCCGTGGTAGGGCTCTCTGTGGACTTTCTCCACTCCCGTGATATGGCTCTCTGTGGGCTTACTCCACTCCCGTGATATGGCTCTCTGTGGGTTTACTCCACTCCTGTGGTATGGCTCTCTGGACTTTCTCCACTCCCGTGGTAGGGCTCTCTGTGGACTTTCTCCACTCCCGTGGTATGGCTCTCTGTGGCCTTTCTCCACTCCTGTGGTATGGCTCTCTGTGGGCTTACTCCGCTCCCGTGGTATGGCTCCCTGTGGACTTACGGATTTTGGAAAAGGGGGGTGGTGATGGACAGAGCTTCTGAATGATGCAGAATACTCTTACCAAGTCAAGAGATCATGGTTTTAATCCATCACCGTTTTTTAGCTCACTGCACCATCCCAGCTCAGAACTTGGCTATATGCAAATTAGTCTGTTCCTGTCCCAGTGCATGATGGGAACAGGGCAAACCAAACTACCAAGCCAATTCTTATACTGGGAAGGAAACAAGCTTCCGGGGACCGGTTTCTGGCATCACAGCCTTCTTCGGCCCGGCTTGCTTGAATCCTGATGGTGCAATGAGCAAGGGACTCACGTCTGAGTATACCCTCCCACACATAGTGTGGATAAAACCGATTTTGGAAAAGGGGGGTGGTGATGGACAGAGCTTCTGAATGATGCAGAATACTCTTACCAAGTCAAGAGATCATGGTTTTAATCCATCACCGTTTTTTAGCTCACTGCACCATCCCAGCTCAGAACTTGGCTATATGCAAATTAGTCTGTTCCTGTCCCAGTGCATGATGGGAACAGGGCAAACCAAACTACCAAGCCAATTCTTATACTGGGAAGGAAACAAGCTTCCGGGGACCGGTTTCTGGCATCACAGCCTTCTTCGGCCCGGCTTGCTTGAATCCTGATGGTGCAATGAGCAAGGGACTCACGTCTGAGTATACCCTCCCACACATAGTGTGGATAAAACCGATTTTGGAAAAGGGGGGTGGTGATGGACAGAGCTTCTGAATGATGCAGAATACTCTTACCAAGTCAAGAGATCATGGTTTTAATCCATCACCGTTTTTTAGCTCACTGCACCATCCCAGCTCAGAACTTGGCTATATGCAAATTAGTCTGTTCCTGTCCCAGTGCATGATGGGAACAGGGCAAACCAAACTACCAAGCCAATTCTTATACTGGGAAGGAAACAAGCTTCCGGGGACCGGTTTCTGGCATCACAGCCTTCTTCGGCCCGGCTTGCTTGAATCCTGATGGTGCAATGAGCAAGGGACTCACGTCTGAGTATACCCTCCCACACATAGTGTGGATAAAACCGATTTTGGAAAAGGGGGGTGGTGATGGACAGAGCTTCTGAATGATGCAGAATACTCTTACCAAGTCAAGAGATCATGGTTTTAATCCATCACCGTTTTTTAGCTCACTGCACCATCCCAGCTCAGAACTTGGCTATATGCAAATTAGTCTGTTCCTGTCCCAGTGCATGATGGGAACAGGGCAAACCAAACTACCAAGCCAATTCTTATACTGGGAAGGAAACAAGCTTCCGGGGACCGGTTTCTGGCATCACAGCCTTCTTCGGCCCGGCTTGCTTGAATCCTGATGGTGCAATGAGCAAGGGACTCACGTCTGAGTATACCCTCCCACACATAGTGTGGATAAAACCGATTTTGGAAAAGGGGGGTGGTGATGGACAGAGCTTCTGAATGATGCAGAATACTCTTACCAAGTCAAGAGATCATGGTTTTAATCCATCACCGTTTTTTAGCTCACTGCACCATCCCAGCTCAGAACTTGGCTATATGCAAATTAGTCTGTTCCTGTCCCAGTGCATGATGGGAACAGGGCAAACCAAACTACCAAGCCAATTCTTATACTGGGAAGGAAACAAGCTTCCGGGGACCGGTTTCTGGCATCACAGCCTTCTTCGGCCCGGCTTGCTTGAATCCTGATGGTGCAATGAGCAAGGGACTCACGTCTGAGTATACCCTCCCACACATAGTGTGGATAAAACCGATTTTGGAAAAGGGGGGTGGTGATGGACAGAGCTTCTGAATGATGCAGAATACTCTTACCAAGTCAAGAGATCATGGTTTTAATCCATCACCGTTTTTTAGCTCACTGCACCATCCCAGCTCAGAACTTGGCTATATGCAAATTAGTCTGTTCCTGTCCCAGTGCATGATGGGAACAGGGCAAACCAAACTACCAAGCCAATTCTTATACTGGGAAGGAAACAAGCTTCCGGGGACCGGTTTCTGGCATCACAGCCTTCTTCGGCCCGGCTTGCTTGAATCCTGATGGTGCAATGAGCAAGGGACTCACGTCTGAGTATACCCTCCCACACATAGTGTGGATAAAACCGATTTTGGAAAAGGGGGGTGGTGATGGACAGAGCTTCTGAATGATGCAGAATACTCTTACCAAGTCAAGAGATCATGGTTTTAATCCATCACCGTTTTTTAGCTCACTGCACCATCCCAGCTCAGAACTTGGCTATATGCAAATTAGTCTGTTCCTGTCCCAGTGCATGATGGGAACAGGGCAAACCAAACTACCAAGCCAATTCTTATACTGGGAAGGAAACAAGCTTCCGGGGACCGGTTTCTGGCATCACAGCCTTCTTCGGCCCGGCTTGCTTGAATCCTGATGGTGCAATGAGCAAGGGACTCACGTCTGAGTATACCCTCCCACACATAGTGTGGATAAAACCGATTTTGGAAAAGGGGGGTGGTGATGGACAGAGCTTCTGAATGATGCAGAATACTCTTACCAAGTCAAGAGATCATGGTTTTAATCCATCACCGTTTTTTAGCTCACTGCACCATCCCAGCTCAGAACTTGGCTATATGCAAATTAGTCTGTTCCTGTCCCAGTGCATGATGGGAACAGGGCAAACCAAACTACCAAGCCAATTCTTATACTGGGAAGGAAACAAGCTTCCGGGGACCGGTTTCTGGCATCACAGCCTTCTTCGGCCCGGCTTGCTTGAATCCTGATGGTGCAATGAGCAAGGGACTCACGTCTGAGTATACCCTCCCACACATAGTGTGGATAAAACCGATTTTGGAAAAGGGGGGTGGTGATGGACAGAGCTTCTGAATGATGCAGAATACTCTTACCAAGTCAAGAGATCATGGTTTTAATCCATCACCGTTTTTTAGCTCACTGCACCATCCCAGCTCAGAACTTGGCTATATGCAAATTAGTCTGTTCCTGTCCCAGTGCATGATGGGAACAGGGCAAACCAAACTACCAAGCCAATTCTTATACTGGGAAGGAAACAAGCTTCCGGGGACCGGTTTCTGGCATCACAGCCTTCTTCGGCCCGGCTTGCTTGAATCCTGATGGTGCAATGAGCAAGGGACTCACGTCTGAGTATACCCTCCCACACATAGTGTGGATAAAACCGATTTTGGAAAAGGGGGGTGGTGATGGACAGAGCTTCTGAATGATGCAGAATACTCTTACCAAGTCAAGAGATCATGGTTTTAATCCATCACCGTTTTTTAGCTCACTGCACCATCCCAGCTCAGAACTTGGCTATATGCAAATTAGTCTGTTCCTGTCCCAGTGCATGATGGGAACAGGGCAAACCAAACTACCAAGCCAATTCTTATACTGGGAAGGAAACAAGCTTCCGGGGACCGGTTTCTGGCATCACAGCCTTCTTCGGCCCGGCTTGCTTGAATCCTGATGGTGCAATGAGCAAGGGACTCACGTCTGAGTATACCCTCCCACACATAGTGTGGATAAAACCGATTTTGGAAAAGGGGGGTGGTGATGGACAGAGCTTCTGAATGATGCAGAATACTCTTACCAAGTCAAGAGATCATGGTTTTAATCCATCACCGTTTTTTAGCTCACTGCACCATCCCAGCTCAGAACTTGGCTATATGCAAATTAGTCTGTTCCTGTCCCAGTGCATGATGGGAACAGGGCAAACCAAACTACCAAGCCAATTCTTATACTGGGAAGGAAACAAGCTTCCGGGGACCGGTTTCTGGCATCACAGCCTTCTTCGGCCCGGCTTGCTTGAATCCTGATGGTGCAATGAGCAAGGGACTCACGTCTGAGTATACCCTCCCACACATAGTGTGGATAAAACCGATTTTGGAAAAGGGGGGTGGTGATGGACAGAGCTTCTGAATGATGCAGAATACTCTTACCAAGTCAAGAGATCATGGTTTTAATCCATCACCGTTTTTTAGCTCACTGCACCATCCCAGCTCAGAACTTGGCTATATGCAAATTAGTCTGTTCCTGTCCCAGTGCATGATGGGAACAGGGCAAACCAAACTACCAAGCCAATTCTTATACTGGGAAGGAAACAAGCTTCCGGGGACCGGTTTCTGGCATCACAGCCTTCTTCGGCCCGGCTTGCTTGAATCCTGATGGTGCAATGAGCAAGGGACTCACGTCTGAGTATACCCTCCCACACATAGTGTGGATAAAACCGATTTTGGAAAAGGGGGGTGGTGATGGACAGAGCTTCTGAATGATGCAGAATACTCTTACCAAGTCAAGAGATCATGGTTTTAATCCATCACCGTTTTTTAGCTCACTGCACCATCCCAGCTCAGAACTTGGCTATATGCAAATTAGTCTGTTCCTGTCCCAGTGCATGATGGGAACAGGGCAAACCAAACTACCAAGCCAATTCTTATACTGGGAAGGAAACAAGCTTCCGGGGACCGGTTTCTGGCATCACAGCCTTCTTCGGCCCGGCTTGCTTGAATCCTGATGGTGCAATGAGCAAGGGACTCACGTCTGAGTATACCCTCCCACACATAGTGTGGATAAAACCGATTTTGGAAAAGGGGGGTGGTGATGGACAGAGCTTCTGAATGATGCAGAATACTCTTACCAAGTCAAGAGATCATGGTTTTAATCCATCACCGTTTTTTAGCTCACTGCACCATCCCAGCTCAGAACTTGGCTATATGCAAATTAGTCTGTTCCTGTCCCAGTGCATGATGGGAACAGGGCAAACCAAACTACCAAGCCAATTCTTATACTGGGAAGGAAACAAGCTTCCGGGGACCGGTTTCTGGCATCACAGCCTTCTTCGGCCCGGCTTGCTTGAATCCTGATGGTGCAATGAGCAAGGGACTCACGTCTGAGTATACCCTCCCACACATAGTGTGGATAAAACCGATTTTGGAAAAGGGGGGTGGTGATGGACAGAGCTTCTGAATGATGCAGAATACTCTTACCAAGTCAAGAGATCATGGTTTTAATCCATCACCGTTTTTTAGCTCACTGCACCATCCCAGCTCAGAACTTGGCTATATGCAAATTAGTCTGTTCCTGTCCCAGTGCATGATGGGAACAGGGCAAACCAAACTACCAAGCCAATTCTTATACTGGGAAGGAAACAAGCTTCCGGGGACCGGTTTCTGGCATCACAGCCTTCTTCGGCCCGGCTTGCTTGAATCCTGATGGTGCAATGAGCAAGGGACTCACGTCTGAGTATACCCTCCCACACATAGTGTGGATAAAACCGATTTTGGAAAAGGGGGGTGGTGATGGACAGAGCTTCTGAATGATGCAGAATACTCTTACCAAGTCAAGAGATCATGGTTTTAATCCATCACCGTTTTTTAGCTCACTGCACCATCCCAGCTCAGAACTTGGCTATATGCAAATTAGTCTGTTCCTGTCCCAGTGCATGATGGGAACAGGGCAAACCAAACTACCAAGCCAATTCTTATACTGGGAAGGAAACAAGCTTCCGGGGACCGGTTTCTGGCATCACAGCCTTCTTCGGCCCGGCTTGCTTGAATCCTGATGGTGCAATGAGCAAGGGACTCACGTCTGAGTATACCCTCCCACACATAGTGTGGATAAAACCGATTTTGGAAAAGGGGGGTGGTGATGGACAGAGCTTCTGAATGATGCAGAATACTCTTACCAAGTCAAGAGATCATGGTTTTAATCCATCACCGTTTTTTAGCTCACTGCACCATCCCAGCTCAGAACTTGGCTATATGCAAATTAGTCTGTTCCTGTCCCAGTGCATGATGGGAACAGGGCAAACCAAACTACCAAGCCAATTCTTATACTGGGAAGGAAACAAGCTTCCGGGGACCGGTTTCTGGCATCACAGCCTTCTTCGGCCCGGCTTGCTTGAATCCTGATGGTGCAATGAGCAAGGGACTCACGTCTGAGTATACCCTCCCACACATAGTGTGGATAAAACCGATTTTGGAAAAGGGGGGTGGTGATGGACAGAGCTTCTGAATGATGCAGAATACTCTTACCAAGTCAAGAGATCATGGTTTTAATCCATCACCGTTTTTTAGCTCACTGCACCATCCCAGCTCAGAACTTGGCTATATGCAAATTAGTCTGTTCCTGTCCCAGTGCATGATGGGAACAGGGCAAACCAAACTACCAAGCCAATTCTTATACTGGGAAGGAAACAAGCTTCCGGGGACCGGTTTCTGGCATCACAGCCTTCTTCGGCCCGGCTTGCTTGAATCCTGATGGTGCAATGAGCAAGGGACTCACGTCTGAGTATACCCTCCCACACATAGTGTGGATAAAACCGATTTTGGAAAAGGGGGGTGGTGATGGACAGAGCTTCTGAATGATGCAGAATACTCTTACCAAGTCAAGAGATCATGGTTTTAATCCATCACCGTTTTTTAGCTCACTGCACCATCCCAGCTCAGAACTTGGCTATATGCAAATTAGTCTGTTCCTGTCCCAGTGCATGATGGGAACAGGGCAAACCAAACTACCAAGCCAATTCTTATACTGGGAAGGAAACAAGCTTCCGGGGACCGGTTTCTGGCATCACAGCCTTCTTCGGCCCGGCTTGCTTGAATCCTGATGGTGCAATGAGCAAGGGACTCACGTCTGAGTATACCCTCCCACACATAGTGTGGATAAAACCGATTTTGGAAAAGGGGGGTGGTGATGGACAGAGCTTCTGAATGATGCAGAATACTCTTACCAAGTCAAGAGATCATGGTTTTAATCCATCACCGTTTTTTAGCTCACTGCACCATCCCAGCTCAGAACTTGGCTATATGCAAATTAGTCTGTTCCTGTCCCAGTGCATGATGGGAACAGGGCAAACCAAACTACCAAGCCAATTCTTATACTGGGAAGGAAACAAGCTTCCGGGGACCGGTTTCTGGCATCACAGCCTTCTTCGGCCCGGCTTGCTTGAATCCTGATGGTGCAATGAGCAAGGGACTCACGTCTGAGTATACCCTCCCACACATAGTGTGGATAAAACCGATTTTGGAAAAGGGGGGTGGTGATGGACAGAGCTTCTGAATGATGCAGAATACTCTTACCAAGTCAAGAGATCATGGTTTTAATCCATCACCGTTTTTTAGCTCACTGCACCATCCCAGCTCAGAACTTGGCTATATGCAAATTAGTCTGTTCCTGTCCCAGTGCATGATGGGAACAGGGCAAACCAAACTACCAAGCCAATTCTTATACTGGGAAGGAAACAAGCTTCCGGGGACCGGTTTCTGGCATCACAGCCTTCTTCGGCCCGGCTTGCTTGAATCCTGATGGTGCAATGAGCAAGGGACTCACGTCTGAGTATACCCTCCCACACATAGTGTGGATAAAACCGATTTTGGAAAAGGGGGGTGGTGATGGACAGAGCTTCTGAATGATGCAGAATACTCTTACCAAGTCAAGAGATCATGGTTTTAATCCATCACCGTTTTTTAGCTCACTGCACCATCCCAGCTCAGAACTTGGCTATATGCAAATTAGTCTGTTCCTGTCCCAGTGCATGATGGGAACAGGGCAAACCAAACTACCAAGCCAATTCTTATACTGGGAAGGAAACAAGCTTCCGGGGACCGGTTTCTGGCATCACAGCCTTCTTCGGCCCGGCTTGCTTGAATCCTGATGGTGCAATGAGCAAGGGACTCACGTCTGAGTATACCCTCCCACACATAGTGTGGATAAAACCGATTTTGGAAAAGGGGGGTGGTGATGGACAGAGCTTCTGAATGATGCAGAATACTCTTACCAAGTCAAGAGATCATGGTTTTAATCCATCACCGTTTTTTAGCTCACTGCACCATCCCAGCTCAGAACTTGGCTATATGCAAATTAGTCTGTTCCTGTCCCAGTGCATGATGGGAACAGGGCAAACCAAACTACCAAGCCAATTCTTATACTGGGAAGGAAACAAGCTTCCGGGGACCGGTTTCTGGCATCACAGCCTTCTTCGGCCCGGCTTGCTTGAATCCTGATGGTGCAATGAGCAAGGGACTCACGTCTGAGTATACCCTCCCACACATAGTGTGGATAAAACCGATTTTGGAAAAGGGGGGTGGTGATGGACAGAGCTTCTGAATGATGCAGAATACTCTTACCAAGTCAAGAGATCATGGTTTTAATCCATCACCGTTTTTTAGCTCACTGCACCATCCCAGCTCAGAACTTGGCTATATGCAAATTAGTCTGTTCCTGTCCCAGTGCATGATGGGAACAGGGCAAACCAAACTACCAAGCCAATTCTTATACTGGGAAGGAAACAAGCTTCCGGGGACCGGTTTCTGGCATCACAGCCTTCTTCGGCCCGGCTTGCTTGAATCCTGATGGTGCAATGAGCAAGGGACTCACGTCATGCACTGGGACAGGAACAGACAGAAACCGGTCCCCGGAAGCTTGTTTCCTTCCCAGTATAAGAATTGGCTTGGTAGTTTGGTTTGCCCTGTTCCCATCATGCACTGGGACAGGAACAGACTAATTTGCATATAGCCAGGTTCTGAGCTGGGATGGTGCAGTGAGCTAAAAAACGGTGATGAATTAAAACCATGATCTATTGACTTGGTAAGAGTATTCTGCATCATTCAGAAACTCTGTCCATCACCACCCCCCTTTTCCAAAATCCCTGTGGACTTACTCCACTCCCGTGGTATGGCTCTCTGTGGACTTTCTCCACTCCTGTGATAGGGCTCTCGGTGCTGTACATGCCTCACCCTGCAGTTCCTAGGCTCAATGCTCTGTGCAGGGTTTCCCATTAGTGCCAGTACGGACAGTGTGTGCTGTACTTCCCCCCCCCCCCTCAGTGCCGGTACGGACAGTGTGTGCCGTACCCCCCCGCCCCCCTATTTGTGCCTGTACGGACAGTGTGTGCTGTACCCCCCCCCCTCAGTGCCTGTACGGACAGTGTGTGCTGTACCCCCCCCCCCCCTTAAGTGCCTGTACGGACAGTGTGTGCTGTACCCCCCCCCCCTTAAGTGCCTGTACGGACAGTGTGTGCTGTACCCCCCCCCCCCCCCCCCCTCAGTGCCTGTACGGACAGTGTGTGCTGTACTTCCCCTCAGTGCCGGTACGGACAGTGTGTGCTGTACCCCCCCTCAGTGCCTGTACGGACAGTGTGTGCTGTACCCCCCCTCAGTGCCTGTACGGACAGTGTGTGCTGTACCCCCCCCCCCCATTAGTGCCTGTACGGACAGTGCTGACCCCCCCCCCCCCCCCGCGGCGTCTGCAGGGCTGCGCCGGGTCTTGCTCAGTAATTATAGTGCCTCGCAGCTGGCTCGGGCACTTCAAGGCGCCCCTCGTTAAGGACCCGCTGTTCCCGGCGCCCTCTGATGTTCTCTCTTCTAAGAGTGGTCTGGAGCCCTGGCCCCGCCCCCTCCTGTGAGGGGGGGGGGGGGGTCTGCACAGGAGCCTGCCTCCCCAGGAAGACAGGGCCACACCCGAGCTCTGTGTTTGGAGGTCAGGGGAGACTGACCCCCCCAGGGAGGGCAGGGGCAGACTGACCCCCCCCCCAGGGAGGGCAGGGGCAGACTGACCCCCCCCCCCCGGGAGGGCAGGGGGAGGCTGACCCCCCCAGGGAGGGCAGGGGAGACTGGCCCTCCCCCCCATGGAGGGCAGGGGGAGACTGACCCCCCCCCCCCGAGCTCTGTGTTTGGAGGTCAGGGGAGACTGACCCCCCCGGGGGAGGGCAGGGGGAGACTTACCCCCCCCCCCCCAATGGAGGGCAGGGGGAGACTGACCCCCCCCAGGGAGGGCAGGGGGAGACTGACCCCCCCCTCCAAAGAGGGCAGGGGGAGACTGACCCCCAAGGGAGGGCAGGGCAGACTGACTTCTGCATGGGAGCTGGGCCTCATACAAAGGCAGGGGTGGGGAGAAGTAGAGATCAGTCGTGGTTCCTGCTGTGATGATCAGTCGGGGTTCCTGCTGTGATGATCAGTCGGGGTTCCTGCTGTGATGATCAGTCGGGGTTCCTGCTGTGGTGATCAGTCGTGGTTCCTGCTGTGGTGATCAGTCGTGGTTCCTGCTGTGATGTGGTTCCTGCTGTGGTGATCAGTCGTGGTTCCTGCTGTGGTGATCAGTCGTGGTTCCTGCTGTGATCATCCGTCGTGGTTCCTGCTGTGATCATCCGTCGTGGTTCCTGCTGTGATGGTCAGTCGTGGTTCCTGCTGTGATGGTCAGTCGTGGTTCCTGCTGTGATGGTCAGTCGTGGTTCCTGCTGTGATGGTCAGTCGTGGTTCCTGCTGTGATGGTCAGTCGTGGTTCCTGCTGTGATGGTCAGTCGTGGTTCCTGCTGTGATGGTCAGTCGTGGTTCCTGCTGTGATGGTCAGTCGTGGTTCCTGCTGTGATGGTCAGTTGTGGTTCCTGCTGTGATGATCAGTCGTGGTTCCTGCTGTGATCATCCGTCGTGGTTCCTGCTGTGATCATCCGTCGTGGTTCCTGCTGTGATGGTCAGTCGTGGTTCCTGCTGTGATGGTCAGTCGTGGTTCCTGCTGTGATGGTCAGTCGTGGTTCCTGCTGTGATGCTGTGATGATCAGTCGTGGTTCCTGCTGTGATGATCAGTCGTGGTTCCTGCTGTGATGATCAGTCGTGGTTCCTGCTGTGATGATCAGTCGTGGTTCCTGCTGTGATGATCAGTCGGGGTTCCTGCTGTGATGATCAGTCGGGGTTCCTGCTGTGGTGATCAGTCGGGGTTCCTGCTGTGGTGATCAGTCGGGGTTCCTGCTGTGGTGATCAGTCGGGGTTCCTGCTGTGGTGATCAGTCGGGGTTCCTGCTGTGGTGATCAGTCGGGGTTCCTGCTGTGGTGATCAGTCGGGGTTCCTGCTGTGGTGATCAGTCGGGGTTCCTGCTGTGCTGATCAGTCGGGGTTCCTGCTGTGCTGATCAGTCGTTTTTCCTGCTGTGATCATCAGTCGTGGTTCCTGCTGTGATCATCAGTCGTGGTTCCTGCTGTGGTGATCAGTCGTGGTTCCTGCTGTGGTGATCAGTCGTGGTTCCTGCTGTGGTGATCAGTCGGGGTTCCTGCTGTGGTGATCAGTCGGGGTTCCTGCTGTGGTGATCAGTCGGGGTTCCTGCTGTGGTGATCAGTCGGGGTTCCTGCTGTGGTGATCAGTCGTGGTTCCTGCTGTGGTGATCAGTCGTGGTTCCTGCTGTGGTGATCAGTCGTGGTTCCTGCTGTGGTGATCAGTCGGGGTTCCTGCTGTGGTGATCAGTCGGGGTTCCTGCTGTGGTGATCAGTCGGGGTTCCTGCTGTGGTGATCAGTCGGGGTTCCTGCTGTGGTGATCAGTCGGGGTTCCTGCTGTGATGATCAGTCACGGTTCCTGTGATGATCAGTCGTTGTTCCTGCTGTGATCATCCGTCGTGGTTCCTGCTGTGATCATCCGTCGTGGTTCCTGCTGTGGTGATCAGTCGGGGTTCCTGCTGTGATCATCCGTCGTGGTTCCTGCTGTGATCCGTCGTGGTTCCTGCTGTGATCATCCGTCGTGGTTCCTGCTGCGATCCTCCGTCGTGGTTCCTGCTGTGATGGTCGGTCAAACTGAACGAAAAATTAAAGTAAGAATGACAGAACATAAAAGTAATATATGCACCAAGAACAACAAATCTACCATAGCCATGCACTGGCTATTCAAGAAACCCCATGTCTCAATTTGCAATATTCCGAAAAAGTTATTATTCTTTTTTGACATTAGCGATCATGTGATCGGAACCCCATCCAATAGCTAAGCCGCTTTTTAGTTGCTAAGTCTACCAGGCCCGCGTTGAGAGATCGAAATCTGACCGAGTGTTGTTTTAACCATCCAGTTCGTTAGGTTAAGCCTTTCCATCATTACCCCCTTTGTTGCTTAATAGCGCGGTATTTTTTCGCCATAACGTTGCTTTCGCTCGATAACCTACGGGCACCAAGTTACACCACGTGACCCATTCCACAATATAAGAAGCCTTGCGATTGGTTTCGCATTTATCCATCCGATCCTGTACCCGGAAAGGAACGAGCACAACGCGTTGCTTGCAGTAAGTTCTACACCCCGCCGTCCCTCTTTTTCGTTTTCCATCAGCCGTATGTATTAGATGCTGCCATTGTCTGCTACTTTCCCGTAGTTTTTGGGTAACCGCACTATGAGTTTCTTAATTAATTTTCTAGCAATCTTTCAGTTTGGTTATATTTCATCGCTAGTACCCATTCTGCATATGCTAGACAGCACGATTTAGTATCACGCCATTTCCGGCTCTCTCGAGCAATCCCACACTCCCATGCTCATTTGGCTGGCCTCAATATCATGTTTAACCCGGTAAAGTGTGCACACCTACCGAAATGATTTGAAAATGTTTTTGTGTTTATGGCAACTGCCGTGATACATGTACATTGCCCTGTAGCGACATTATTGTTTCTTGGTTAATACTTTTTGCAATATGTATGTACTTGGTGTTTTTCTGAATGCTAAGGTCCTGTATCTTTTTCATTTTTCATAGGCCCCTGACGAAGGGTTATACCTTTAACCCGAAATGCATTGGGCATATTATAAGCAACAGAATATTCACGACTAGTAAGAATTAACTCTAATACCTCGAACAGGAGGATAAGAAATGAACAAATAAAAGAATTTATGATTTCACAAAACCAAAGGCTCATGAATTCATGAAATTGATGAAAAAATCGTAACCTTTACACGATGAATGAGTGAAAAAACTCCCTTGTTTCTTGTGAAAGGAGCGCGTCCTTTGTGGTTTGTTGATCACACATTGTATACAATTCATTAGAAGGCACTGAGAGACGCAGTGCGTCAAGGATTGCGCCAAAAAGAATTTCCACTTAAACCACTAAAAAGTCAGGTGTGCACGGAGATAACATTGTTTTCAATTATATTTTCCCGGTTTGCATTATATCTCATATGGGAAACCTTTTCATCAGCGCCTCACAGAAGAGCCCTTTGTGCTTACAGAGCTACAGTGCCAGGGCACGGGCCTGAACTGTAAGTCAGTCAAGGAGGTGCCACTGAGTTGGCCACAGAGGACGCAGACTTGGTAGCCCGACGTTGGACTACAAGTTCCCTTTTTATCTTGCCTCGTCGCGATGCAGCCACTGATGTTGGTACTGTAAAGAGTGCAGCGCCTTCTCACCAGACAGTTGTGAGAAACTTTTTCTGGGGTTGTGAACCCTAGAGTGTAAGGGAAGTCCAGGCAGATTCTGGGGTTGTGAACCCTAGAGGGTAATGGAAGTCCAGGCAGATTCTGGGGTTGTGAACCCTAGAGGGTAATGGAAGTCCAGGCAGATTCTGGGGTTGCGAACCCTAGAGTGTAAGGGACGTCCAGGCAGGTTCTGGGGTTGTGAACCCCAGAGTGTAAGGGAAGTCCTGGCAGATTCTGGGGTTGTGAACCCTAGAGGGTAAGGGAAGTCCTGGCAGATTCGGAGGTTGTGAACCCTAGAGTGTAATGGAAGTACTGGCAGATTCTGGGGTTGTGAACCCTAGAGTGTAAGGGAAGTCCTGGTAGATTCTGGGGTTGTGAACCCTAGAGTGTAAGGGAAGTCCTGGTAGATTCTGGGGTTGTGAACCCTAGAGTGTAAGGGAAGTCCTAGTAGATTCTGGGGTTGTGAACCCTAGAGTGTAAGGGAAGTCCTGGCAGATTCTGGGGTTGTGAACCCTAGAGTGTAAGGGACGTCCAGGCAGATTCTGGGGAAGTAAACCCTAGAGGGTAAGGGAAGTCCAGGCAGATTCTGGGGTTGTGAACCCTAGAGTGTAAGGGACGTCCAGGCAGATTCTGTGGTTGGAAACCCTAGAGTGTAAGGGACGTCCAGGCAGATTCTGGGGTTGTGAACCCTAGAGTGTAGTGGAAGTCCTGGCAGATTCTGGGGTTATGAACCCTAGAGTGTAATGGAAGTCCAGGCAGATTCTGAAGTTTTGAACTCTAGAGGGTAAGGGAAGTACTGGCAGATTCTGAGGTTGTAAACCCTAGAGTGTAATGGAAGTCGTGGCAGGTTCTGGGGTTTTGAACCCTAGAGGGTAAGGGAAGTACTGGCAGATTCTGGGGTTGTGAACCCTAGAGTGTAAGGGACGTCCAGGCAGATTCTGGGGTTGTGAACCCTAGAGTATTAGGGAAGTCCTGCAGATTCTGGGGTAGTGAACCCTAGAGTGTAATGGAAGTCCTGGCAGATTCTGGGGTTGTGAACCCTAGAGTGTAATGGAAGCCCAGGCAGATTCGGAGGTTGTGAACCCTAGAGTGTAGTGAAAGTCCTGGCAGATTCTGGGGTAGTAAACCCTAGAGTGTAAGGGAAGTCCTGGCAGATTCTGGGGTTGTGAACCCTAGAGTGTAATGGAAGTCCTGGCAGATTCTGGGGTTGTGAACCCCAGAGTGTAAGGGAAGTCCTGGCAGGTTCTGGGGTTGTAACCCCTAGAGTGTAAGGTAAGTCTTGGCAGGTTCTTGGGTTGTGAACCCTAGAGTGTAAGGGCAGTCCTGGCAGATTCTGGCGCTGTGAACCCTAGAGTGTAAGGGACGTCCAGGCAGATTCTGAGGTTGTGAACCCTAGAGTGTAAGGGACGTACAGGCAGATTCTGGGGAAGTAAACCCTAGAGGGTAAGGGAAGTCCTGGCAGATTCTGGGGTTGTGAACCCTAGAGTGTAAGGGACGTCCAGGCAGATTCTGGGGAAGTAAACCCTAGAGGGTAAGGGAAGTCCTGGCAGATTCTGCGGTTGTGAACCCTAGAGTGTAAGGGACGTCCAGACAGATTCTGGGAAGTAAACCCTAGAGGGTAAGGGAAGTACTGACGGGTTCTGGAGTTGTGAACCCTAGAGTGTAAGGGAGGTCCTCGCAGATTCTGGGGTTGTGAACCCTAGAGTGTAATGGAAGTCCTGGCAAATTCTGGGGTTGTGAACCCTAGAGTGTAAGGGACGTCAGGCAGATTCTGGGGTCGGGAACCCTAGAGTGTAAGGGGCGTTCAGGCAGATTCTGGGGTTGTGAACCCTAGAGTGTAATGGAAGTCCTGGCAGATTCTGGGGTTGTGAACCCTAGAGTGTAATGGAAGTCCTGGCAGATTCTGGGGTTGTGAACCCCAGAGTGTAAGGGAAGTCCTGGCAGGTTCTGGGGTTGTAACCCCTAGAGTGTAAGGTAAGTCTTGGCAGGTTCTTGGGTTGTGAACCCTAGAGTGTAAGGGCAGTCCTGGCAGATTCTGGCGCTGTGAACCCTAGAGTGTAAGGGACGTCCAGGCAGATTCTGAGGTTGTGAACCCTAGAGTGTAAGGGACGTACAGGCAGATTCTGGGGAAGTAAACCCTAGAGGGTAAGGGAAGTCCTGGCAGATTCTGGGGTTGTGAACCCTAGAGTGTAAGGGACGTCCAGGCAGATTCTGGGGAAGTAAACCCTAGAGGGTAAGGGAAGTCCTGGCAGATTCTGCGGTTGTGAACCCTAGAGTGTAAGGGACGTCCAGACAGATTCTGGGAAGTAAACCCTAGAGGGTAAGGGAAGTACTGACGGGTTCTGGAGTTGTGAACCCTAGAGTGTAAGGGAGGTCCTCGCAGATTCTGGGGTTGTGAACCCTAGAGTGTAATGGAAGTCCTGGCAAATTCTGGGGTTGTGAACCCTAGAGTGTAAGGGACGTCAGGCAGATTCTGGGGTCGGGAACCCTAGAGTGTAAGGGGCGTTCAGGCAGATTCTGGGGTTGTGAACCCTAGAGTGTAATGGAAGTCCTGGCAGATTCTGGGGTTGTGAACCCTAGAGTGTAATGGAAGTCCTGGCAGATTCTGGGGTTGTGAACCCTAGAGTGTAAGGGAAGTCCAGGCAGATTCTGGGGTTGTGAACCCTAGAGTGTAAGGGAAGTCCTGGCAGGTTCTGGGGTTGTGAACCCCAGAGTGTAAGGGAAGTCCTGGCAGATTCTGGGGTTGTGAACCCTAGAGGGTAAGGGAAGTCCTGGCAGGTTCTGTGGTTGTAACCCCTAGAGTGTAAGGGAAGTCCAGGCAGATTCTGGGGTTGTGAACCCCAGAGTGTAAGGGACGTCCTGGCAGGTTCTTGGGTTGTGGACCCTAGAGTGTAATGGAAGTCCTGGCAGATTCTGGGGTTGTGAACCCTAGAGTGTAATGGAAGTCCAGGCAGATTTTGAGGTTTTAGAGGGTAAGGGAAGTACTGGCAGATTCTGAGGTTGTGAAACCTAGAGTGTGAGGGAAGTCCAGGCAGATTCTGAGGTTTTGAACTCTAGAGGGTAAGGGAAGTACTGGCAGATTCTGGGGTTGAAAACCCTAGAGTGTAAGGGAAGTTGTGGCAGGTTCTGGTGTTTTGAACCCTAGAGGGTAAGAGAAGTACTGGCAGGTTCTGGGGTTGTGAACCATTGAGTGTAAGGGACGTCCTGGTAGATTTTGGGGTTTTGAATCCTAGAGTGTAAGGGAAGTCCTGGCAGGTTCTGGGGTTGTGAACCCTAGAGTGTAATGGAAGTACTGGCAGATTCTGGGGTTGTGAACCCTAGAGTGTAATGGAAGTATTGGCAGATTCTGGGGTTGTGAACCCCAGAGTGTAAGGGAAGTCCTGGCAGATTCTGGGGTTGTGAACCCTAGAGTGTAAGGGAAGTCCTGGCAGATTCTGGGGTTGTGAACCCCAGAGTGTAAGGGAAGTCCTGGCAGGTTCTGGGGTTGTGAACCCCAGAGTGTAAGGGAAGTACTGGCAGATTCTGGGGTTGTGAACCCCAGAGTGTAAGGTAAGTCCTGGCAGATTCTGGGGTTGTGAACCCCAAAGTGTAAGGGAAGTCCTGGCAGGTTCTGGGGTTGTGAACCCCAGAGTGTAAGGGAAGTACTGGCAGATTCTGGGGTTGTGAACCCTAGAGGGTAATGGAAGTCCAGGCAGATTCTGGGGTAGTGAACCCTAGAGGGTAAGGGAAGTCCAGGCAGATTCTGGGGTTGTGAACCCTAGAGGGTAAGGGAAGGGGCCAAAATCCGCGGTGCCAGGGGGGGTCGGGCACAGAGCCTGTGGCATCCTTGAAACCCGGCGTGCCCAGGTAGATTGGGGCCCTCCGAAGGGGAGGACGTGGTGCTAGGAGCCTTGGACCCCCCTCTGCCCCTCCGGGTTGGGGAGCACATGTGGGCGGCTTTAGGTGGGGGCCGCAGGAGCCACCCTACCTATGAAGTCGGCGATTCTTCGTCATCACTCAGAGGGTCCCCAGGTCTTTACGACCCCAAACTCCCCCAAGATCTCATGAGCTCTACACAGCTCCACCCTTGCATGAGGGTCCTACACAGCTCTACACAGCTCCACCCTAACATGAGGGCTCTACACAGCTCCACCCTTGCATGAGGGTTCCACACAGCTCCACCCTTGCATGAGGGTCCTACACTGCTCTACACAGCCCCACCCTTGCATGAGGGTTCTACACAGCTCCACCCTTGCATGAGGGTCCTACACTGCTCTACACAGCTCCACCCTTGCATGAGGGTCCTACACTGCTCTACACAGCTCTACCCTTGCATGAGGGTCCTACACTGCTCTACACAGCTCCACCCTTGCATGAGGGTTCTACACAGCTCCACCCTTGCATGAGGGTTCTACACAGCTCCACCCTTGCATAAGGGTCCTACACTGCTCTACACAGCTCCACCCTTGCATGAGGGTTCTACACAGCTCCACCCTTGCATGAGGGTCCTACACTGCTCTACACAGCCCCACCCTTGCATGAGGGTTCTACACAGCTCCACCCTTGCATGAGGGTCCTACACTGCTCTACACAGCTCCACCCTTGCATGAGGGTCCTACACTGCTCTACACAGCTCTACCCTTGCATGAGGGTCCTACACAGCTCCACCCTCGCATGAGGGTCCTACACAGCTCCACCCTTGCATGAGGGTCCTACACAGCTCCACCCTTGCATGAGGGTCCTACACTGCTCTACACAGCTCCACCCTTGCATGAGGGTTCTACACAGCTCCACCCTTGCATGAGGGTCCTTCACAGCTCCACCCTTGCATGAGGGTCCTTCACAGGTCCACCCTTGCATGAGGGTCCTACACAGCTCCACCCTTGCATGAGGGGTCTACACAGCTCCACCCTTGCATGAGGGTCCTACACTGCTCTACACAGCTCCACCCTTGCATGAGGGTCCTACACAGCTCCACCCTCGCATGAGGGTCCTACACAGCTCTACCCTTGCATGAGGGTCCTACACAGCTCCACCCTTGCATGAGGGTTCTACACAGCTCCACCCTTGCATGAGGGTTCTACACAGCTCCACCCTTGCATGAGGGTCCTACACAGCTCCACCCTTGCATGAGGGTCCTACACAGCTCCACCCTAGCATGAGGGTTCTACACAGCTCCAACCTTGCATTAGGGTCCTACACAGCTCCACCCTTGCATGAGGGTCCTACACAGCTCCACCCTTGCATGAGGGTCCTACACAGCTCCACCCTTGCATGAGGGTCCTACACAGCTCCACCCTTGCATGAGGGTCCTACACAGCTCCACCCTTGCATGAGGGTCCTACACAGCTCCACCCTTGCATGAGGGTCCTACACAGCTCCACCCTTGCATGAGGGTCCTACACAGCTCCACCCTTGCATTAGGGTCCTACACAGCTCCACCCTTGCATTAGGGTCCTACACAGCTCCACCCTTGCATTAGGGTCCTACACAGCTCCACCCTTGCATGAGGGTTCTACACAGCTCCACCCTTGCATGAGGGTCCTACACAGCTCCACCCTTGCATTAGGGTCCTACACAGCTCCACCCTTGCATGAGGGCCCTGCACAGCTCTACACAGCTCCACCGTTGCATGAGGGTCCTACACTGCTCTACACAGCTCCACCCTTGCATGAGGGTCCTACACTGCTCTACACAGCTCCACCCTTGCATGAGGGTCCTACACTGCTCTACACAGCTCCACCCTTGCATGAGGGTTCTACACAGCTCCACCCTTGCATGAGGGTCCTACACTGCTCTACACAGCTCCACCCTTGCATGAGGGTCCTACACAGCTCCACCCTCGCATGAGGGTCCTACACAGCTCCACCCTTGCATGAGGGTCCTACACAGCTCCACCCTTGCATGAGGGTTCTACACAGCTCCACCCTTGCATGAGGGTTCTACACAGCTCCACCCTTGCATGAGGGTCCTACACAGCTCCACCCTTGCATGAGGGTTCTACACAGCTCCACCCTTGCATGAGGGTTCTACACAGCTCCACCCTTGCATGAGGGTTCTACACAGCTCCACCCTTGCATGAGGGTCCTACACAGCTCCACCCTTGCATGAGGGTCCTACACAGCTCCACCCTTGCATGAGGGTCCTACACAGCTCCACCCTTGCATGAGGGTTCTACACAGCTCCAACCTTGCATGAGGGTCCTACACAGCTCCACCCTTGCATGAGGGTCCTACACAGCTCCACCCTTGCATGAGGGTCCTACACAGCTCCACCCTTGCATGAGGGTCCTACACAGCTCCACCCTTGCATGAGGGTCCTACACAGCTCCACCCTTGCATGAGGGTCCTACACAGCTCCACCCTTCCATGAGGGTCCTACACAGCTCCACCCTTCCATGAGGGTCCTACACAGCTCCACCCTTCCATGAGGGTCCTACACAGCTCCACCCTTGCATGAGGGTCCTACACAGCTCCACCCTTGCATGAGGGTCCTACACAGCTCCACCCTTGCATGAGGGTCCTACACAGCTCCACCCTTGCATGAGGGTCCTACACAGCTCCACCCTTGCATGAGGGTCCTACACAGCTCCACCCTTGCATGAGGGTCCTACACAGCTCCACCCTTGCATGAGGGTCCTGCACAGCTCCACCCTTGCATGAGGGTCCTGCACAGCTCCACCCTTGCATGAGGGTCCTGCACAGCTCCACCCTTGCATGAGGGCCCTGCACAGCTCCACCCTTGCATGAGGGCCCTGCACAGCTCCACCCTTGCATGAGGGCCCTGCACAGCTCCACCCTTGCATGAGGGCCCTGCACAGCTCCACCCTTGCATGAGGGTCCTACACAGCTCCACCCTTGCATGAGGGTCCTACACAGCTCCACCCTTGCATGAGGGTCCTACACTGCTCTACACAGCTCCACCCTTGCATGAGGGTCCTACACAGCTCTACCCTTGCATGAGGGTCCTACACAGCTCTACCCTTGCATGAGGGTCCTACACAGCTCCACCCTTGCATGAGGGTCCTACACAGCTCCACCCTTGCATGAGGGTCCTGCACAGCTCCACCCTTGCATGAGGGTCCTACACTGCTCTACACAGCTCCACCCTTGCATGAGGGTCCTACACTGCTCTACACAGCTCCACCCTTGCATGAGGGTCCTACACAGCTCCACCCTCGCATGAGGGTCCTACACAGCTCTACCCTTGCATGAGGGTCCTACACAGCTCCACCCTTGCATGACGGTCCTACACAGCTCCACCCTCGCATGAGGGTCCTACACAGCTCTACCCTTGCATGAGGGTCCTACACAGCTCCACCCTTGCATGAGGGTCCTACACAGCTCCACCCTTGCATGAGGGTCCTGCGCTGCTCTGCAGAGCCCCCTCCTCGTCCCCCACAAAGACCCCCGGCCCCGAGATCCTACTGCACTCGCTGGAGCTGCCAGTGGACTGCACCCCTCGTCCTGTCCCTACAGGAGGATCCGTGTGCCCCCTCCCCCTCCTGAGCCCTTTAACGCACTGCGTCCCCAGCGGTGCCACTCCCCCCCCCGCCCCCCCAGGACTGTACCGTGCCCCCTGCACCCCCGGCCCTCCATCAGTCTGCAGAGGCCTCGTCGCCAATGTTTGTCCTCCTGCCAGATGTTGCCCCCCCCACGAGCACTGACCCGCTGTCGGAGGGGTCGCACATCTGGCGGGGCTCTCCCGGAGGGGGGGGGGGGGCGCTTGTCACTGCTCCTGTGCGTCTCCCTTCTCCTCCTCTTTCACCCCCCCCTCTCCCCCCAGGGCAGGGACCAGTCTCTTTACAGGATAAAGAGCAGGGGCTGAGCCTGCACCCCCCTCCCTCACGCTGGGATCCGATGGGGCGCCCCTCACGCTGGGGTCTGATGGGGCCCCCCCTCACGCTGGGGTCTGATGGGGCCCCCCTCACGCTGGGGTCCGATGGGGCCCCCCCTCACGCTGGGGTCCGATGGGGCCCCCCCTCACGCTGGGGTCCGATGGGGGCCCCCTCACGCTGGGGTCCGATGGGGCCCCCCCTCACACTGGGGTCCGATGGGGGCCCCCTCACGCTGGGGCCCCCCTCATGCTGGGGTCCGATGGGGGACCCCTCACGCTGGGGTCCGATGGGGCCCCCTCACGCTGGGGTCCGATGGGGCCCCCCTCACGCTGGGGTCCGATGGGGGACCCCTCACGCTGGGGTCCGATGGGGCCCCCTCACGCTGGGGTCCGATGGGGCCCCCCTCACGCTGGGGTCCGATGGGGGCCCCCCTCACGCTGGGGTCCGATGGGGGCCCCCCTCACGCTGGGGTCCGTTGGGGCCCCCCTCACGCTGGGGTCCGATGGGGGCCCCCTCACGCTTAGGTCCGATGTGGGCCCCCTCACGCTGGGGTCCGATGGGGTGTCCCTCATGCTGGGGTCCGATGGGGTGCCCCTCATGCTGGGGTCCGATGGGGCCCCCTCACGCTTAGGTCCGATGTGGGCCCCATCACGCTGGGGTCCGATGGGGTGCCCCTCATGCTGGGGTCCGATGGGGTCCCCCTCATGCTGGGGTCCGATGGGGTCCCCTCACGCTGGGGTCCGATGGGGCCCCCCTCACGCTGGGGTCCGAATGGGGCCCCCCTCACGCTGGGGTCCGAATGGGGCCCCCCTCACGCTGGGGTCCGAATGGGGCCCCCCTCACGCTGGGGTCCGATGGGGGCTCCCCTCACGCTGGGGTCCGATGGGGGCTCCCCTCACGCTGGGGTCCGATGGGGGCTCCCCTCACGCTGGGGTCCGATGGGGGCTCCCCTCACGCTGGGGTCCGATGGGGGCTCCCCTCACGCTGGGGTCCGATGGGGGCCCCCCTCACGCTGGGGTCCGATGGGGGCCCCCCTCACGCTGGGGTCCGATAGGGGCTCCCCTCACGCTGGGGTCCGATAGGGGCCCACCTCACTCTGGGGTCCGATGGGGGCCCCTCTCTCGCTGGAATCCGATGGAGCTCCCCTCACGCTGGGGTCCGAAGGGGGCCCCCCTCATGCGGGGGCGCCCCTCAGGCTGGGGTCCGATGGGGCGCCCCTCAGGCTGGGGTCCGATGGGGCGCCCCTCAGGCTGGGGTCCGATGGGGCGCCCCTCAGGCTGGGGTCCGATGGGGCGCCCCTCAGGCTGGGGTCCGATGGGGGCTCCCCTCACGCTGGTGACCCCTACGTCCCCCTTATCAATGTTGACCGGTGGGGCCCCCTTTTGCTAGTGTCCTAGTGTCCAGTGGGGGTTGGTTCCCCTCACACTGGTGTTGGAAGGGAAACCCTCAATGGTTTCCAGTGGGGGACCCCTCGTTGGTGTCGATTGGGCCCCTCTCACTGTAGGCTTGGGGCCAGCTGTTGCTGGAAACATCTTTGGATCCCTACTGCTGTCTGTGAGCTGCTCCCGCCGCCGTCTGTGAGCTGCTCCCGCCGCCGTCTGTGAGCTGCTCCCGCCGCCGTCTGTGAGCTGCTCCCGCCGCCGTCTGTGAGCTGCTCCCGCCGCCGTCTGTGAGCTGCTCCCGCCGCCGTCTGTGAGCTGCTCCCGCCGCCGTCTGTGAGCTGCTCCCGCCGCCGTCTGTGAGCAGCTCCCGCCGCCGTCTGTGAGCCGCTCCCGCCGCCGTCTGTGAGCCGCTCCCGCCGCCGTCTGTGAGCCGCTCTCGCCGCCGTCTGTGAGCCGCTCCCGCCGCCGTCTGTGAGCCGCTCCCGCCGCCGTCTGTGAGCCGCTCCCGCCGCCGTCTGTGAGCCGCTCCCGTGGGGTGGCCAATCCTCGCACAGCTGCTGATTGCGGTGGATAAGCCATATTATCCAGCCCCATGACATGCGACTAATCGATAGACAGGCCTTTTAAGAGCAGTCACTGTTGGTTGTTCCCGCCTTAGGATGTCTATGAACCAATGATCACAGCTGTGCCAGAATGAAGGGGTTTGTGTGGGCGGGATGATATAATCTGCACCATCTACTCCCAGGGAAATGAAATCTCATTGGCCAAAGCGTCCTAGTGTCCAGTGGGGTTGGTTCCCCTCACACTGGTGTTGGATGGGAAACCCTCAATGGGGGACCCCTCGTTGGTGTCGATTGGGCCCCCCTCACTGTAGGCTTGGGGCCAGCTGTTGCTGGAAACATCTTTGGATCCCTACTGCTGTCTGCTGTCAATAAAAACTCCTGATGAAGACACTGACATTTTTTGTGTGTAGGAGGTTGTCAATGTAGGAGGCTGGCTTAGTATATGGGGCTCACTTATGTAAATGCAGCACCCTGCACTAATCCAGACAACCGTTATGGTGACTTTAGTGGTCTTGGACCTCCTTCGAAAGCTCTCCAAATGGTAGCTGTGGAAACCAGCTGTTAGACCTGGCACCTTGGCGCGAGTTTCCCTTCCACTTTTTTGCTGTTGTGCCTCAAATGTTTTTCTGGTGTCTGCTACTCAGGGCACTGCGCCACGGCCAACCCGTGCCGCAGTGCAAGTGCTCCCTACTGTCAAGTGTACATGTGATTGATGTCCATGATTGGTTCATTGGATTTACTGTTAGTCCCTAGTAAAGTGCACCAGGAGTGCCAGGGCTTGTGAATGCCAATACTGCTAGTGGGCCTGCAGCGCTGGTTGCGCCACCCACAGAAGCAGCCTTAAAATGTGTCTAGGGTCTGCCATTGCAGAACCTGCGTGCAGTCTGGTACTGTCATGCTGGCTGGGCAAGTGCACACACTTGCCAGCCCCTAAACCTTCCCTTAACTTCATATTAGTCACCCCTATGGTAGGCCTGAGGGCAGGGTGCATTGTAAGTGTAAGGTAGAACATGCCCTGATGTGTGTGGCATGTTCTAATAGTGAATTACTGCCAAATTCGTTTTTCACTATTGTAAGGCTACCAGTTCCCTTCTAGGCCAGATGGGCTGCCGGAATTATTACACTCTATAATCCCAGCAGGCTCAGGGAGCATGGTAGAAATTAATGTTTAGTATGCCTGAACTCAGAATAATAAAATACTTCTTTTAGTAAAGTTTATTTTAATATCCTGTGTTTGCAAATGCTACTTTTAGAAAGTTAGCATTTGCTGGCCTAACCATTTCAGCCCGCCTCTGCTTGGATGTGGATCTGACTGTCTGGTGTGTGTGAGTGACAGGGCTGGGAGTTGACAGGTAGTGATTAGCAGGATGATCCCTTAGTGGGTGGTGGGAGTTTCCCCTGAATGATGCATCAGGCTGTGCCCCTGCCTCCACAATGCTGGCTCCGCCCTCCTGGGGAGCGACTGATGACTCAGCCTGCACCTGGCCCAGGAAGGACCGAAGCTTGTCAACAAAGTGCTCAAGCTGCCCCTGTCTTCACAATGCCGGCTCAGCCCCCCTGGGGAGCGGCTGATGTGCCTGCCCTCACACTGAATGCAGAAGCCAGAAGTACCCACAACAAGTGCTCAGAGACTGGAGCAGTTATGCAGAGGCCCCCCTGGCTTGCTAGAACAAAAGAAACTGGGTATAAAAGAAGGAGCCCTGCTCCTTGTAAATTAGATCCTGTTTGCGCTACAGAAGAAACTCTGCCCGAAGAGAAGGACCTGGAAGGACTACAAGGAGGAGTACTGACTCTGGCCTGTGTCTGGTGCCTTGCTGCCAAAGGAGAGGAAGAGAAAAGACTACAAGAGACTTTTGCTTTTATTTTGAACTTTGTGCCAAACTCTGCTGAAAGATCTCCAAGGGCTCGCTGTTGAACTTGCCCCCTGACCAGCGCTCCAGGAACAGTGAGCGCTAACCCCTGACCAAGGCATCTGCTGTGTGTGCTGCTTATCGCTGCAGCGCTGATTGAGGAGGACAAGGGCATCCATCCCCCTGCACACCGTGACCGTGGGGTCAGCCAGCCGCCCTAGCACCGTGAGGCCCAGCCGCCGCTGGCCCGAGCATCGTGACGGCGTCTGCCTTCTGCCGCACACGAACAAAGTAACGGAGGACCCGTCCGGTCCCAGCATCGAGGTCTACAGGGCTCCAGCGCCGTAGACTCCCCCGCAAAGACAGACTGCCGCCCTTCTGTCCTCCCCCGCTATCAGCGTCCTGCCTGCTGCCCCGCTGAAGGGACATCACCGCGACCGGCACTTTGGCTGGGTACGTCCCGCACTTGGGGACCGTACTGCCACTGCGCCACACCCAGCCGCCGCCGTCAGGACAAAAGAGAAGACTGAGTAAAAGGACCTGTGCCCCCATCGAGCACCGCCGCCCCCGGGTGACCCGTGACCTGCTGCCTCGAGCCGCAGCTCGCCTCGCCCGTCAAGGAAGCAACGCGACGTGGGACAGCTCCCCCTTCAGCCGTCCTCTTCGAAGATCACCACAAGAAGTGAAAGGTACTGTCTTTGCCCCTCCGCGGTGCGAGCGTCCTGCAATCTGAGCTCGCACCGCGCTGTCTGATCTCAGGCACCCCGGGAACCTCACCGCTGCTGGTTGCTTTGCAGCGCGAGCCGCCCCAGAGTCAGAGGCTCGCTCTGCTCTTGGCTTCCGAGGCCCCGCCTGACGCTCTCTGAGGCCCGCGGCCCCCTCTCCCCGAGTCGAGCCCCGAAGGGTGACTCATTTCTAGAGCGGAGACAGCGGGAAGCGCCTTGAAGCGCTATAAGACACTGGAACCTTTCTAAAGCTGGGCAGAAGGCCCAAAAGAGTGCATTTATTTAACAAACTGTGACCTTTGATAAAGAATACTGGAACCTGCATTTAAGAAGTAACCAAGACTGTATTTACAAGCCTGCTTGAAATTTATATAAAGAACATATATTTTTACAAATACAGTTTGGTGTCATTGTGTGGTGGGTTGGTTGTGATGGTGTGATATTGCAAATGTTTAACCCTATATGCCCCAGAGATTAGCCTAAGACTGCTTAAGCCACACTACCTAGAGGGTAAGCAGAGGTTGTCTTGAAGGTAGCCCTCAGCCCTGACGGGGAAGAGAGAGTCCCTGCTTGTCGCCAGTGCTGCACTGCGCCAACTAGAGACTCCCCCCTTCCTACATTGGACGCAGCGGTGAGGATTCGCGAATTTACATTTGCAGTGTTTTACCTTAGCTACTGACCATCGCATAGTGATTACAGTCCAGTATCTTAGCCACAGACTTTTTGGTTCTTAATTTTGCTAAAAGAAGAAGATCCCTAGTGTTGAAATCATGCCTGGCACAAACAGCATTGATGGAGGAGAATCCATAGCCTCTGGTGCGCAGGAGCTAGAATGGGATGCATCAAAGCTGGATGACTACACAAAGAAGCAGTTGAGTTTTTTTTGCAGGAAACTCAAGGTTCCACACGCAGGTTGCAGAAACAAACCTGAGTTCTACAAGGCCATGAGAGCCTGGCTTGAATCTAGGAAGGCACCTGAGGATCAGGAGGCACCTGTGGATCCTGTGAGTCTGGAAAAACCAGACAGCGTTCTTAGCTTTGGCAGAGGCCTGTCGCCAGAGGAGCTGGCAGACAGACAGGCAACCAGGGATCATGAGATAAAGCTGGCAGAATTGAATTTAAAGGGCCAAATGGAGCTTGAAAGCAAAAGAATGGCTCTGGAAGAGCGAAAACTCCAATTGGAGTATGATGTGAAAATGAGGGAGATGAGTCTAAAAGAGAAAACCTTGGATCATCCTCCCTCAACGCCGGTGCAGGTAGAGTCTAGAGTGCACATCCCCAAAGATGTAGTTAAAGAGTTCTTTAAGGGGGATGACATAGGACAGTGGTTTAGGGCATATGAGGTAGCTATGTTTTCCCACCGGTACAAATACAGTTTGGTGTCATTGTGTGGTGGGTTGGTTGTGATGGTGTGATATTGCAAATGTTTAACCCTATATGCCCCAGAGATTAGCCTAAGACTGCTTAAGCCACACTACCTAGAGGGTAAGCAGAGGTTGTCTTGAAGGTAGCCCTCAGCCCTGACGGGGAAGAGAGAGTCCCTGCTTGTCGCCAGTGCTGCACTGCGCCAACTAGAGACTCCCCCTTCCTACACCAGCCTTCAGCCTTATTCCAGAAGGAGTATATAGCAGCTTTTTAACTAGTACTTCATCTTATTGTATAGGTTAAGTGAAAAAGAACCACACAGTGTAGTTATAAAAATATGTATTTATTATAAACACTCACTGACAAATTGCAATATCTCATACCCAGAGATCTAAACACAATGCATACAAATACTTTGGAAATAGAACCTGTAAGTAGCAAAAATACACCGTGGTCTCCATGGTGGACCAAACCATATACTAATATAGTGAAATGCGAACCACGACCTAAGTCAGGAATAGACCCAGAAGACTTAAAAGAGTCTGGGACCACCCAAGGTGAGTATCTAGGAACACTAGGGAGGCCGTGTGCAGCGTTGCTCAACCTTTTGGAGTCCGTAGGAGCTCATAAGTAGTAGACTGGTCAGCTTTGTTGCGGTGCCTGCAGATGCAGGGGAGTGACTCCTTCACTCTAAGGGAGATTCATTCGGGTGTCTTGGATGCCCCCCAGGCCTGGAGAAGTAACCTGTATGGCGCATAGGCACAGACGTTGCAGAAGATTGGTAGCACAACAAGACCAAGAGTATTGGGAGTCTTCTCAGTTCTCAAAGCGAAGTTCAGCTAAGTCCAAAGTGCCCACACAATTGAAAATGAAGTGGTTTCAGATCTGAATCTTGTCTGATGATGAATTTAGGGACCCACCCACAGTTAAACCCTTACGTACCATAAGGAAAGGGTTGGGACGATTCAAGAATTCCTTCCAGATCCGGGGTTGGACAGTAAGGAGGATACTTCCATGTCCTTAGTTGAGTTTCGTGCCAGAGCTGGAGCCAACTGCTCCCTGAACTGGTTCCAACTGGAGTGTGTAAGGAGGGCATGAGATGCGCCGTTTGAAGCAGTCTAGTGGCACTGGCAAGCCCCCACCCTGTCCCAATACCCCAAGTCCTGTTTCGGAGGTGGTCACACCTCCCTGTGACAGGATGCCGCCTGTTCTGCCATCCTCTGCTCGAGCTTGGCTCCGCAGCAGGAGGGCAGAATTGCGTGTCTGTTCTGCAGCATCCATAGTTTGCTATCCGGGTCTAGAAGACTGGTACCGGGAGCACTGAGGGCCTCCTGGAGGAACTTTACAGTGCATGGAATCATACCTCCCACATATGATTGCAGCGTGTTTGATACCAAACACAACTGTTTGTTACAGCAAGTTTAGAGATGGCCATTGCGTAGTGACGCATGGCCACTCTATGTATCATAATGATTGAAGCATTTACAGCCGGGAGAATGGACTCAGAGGGTCGTAGGAATGTCGTGCTCAAGCAGGGGCACCCTCACACTTAAAACCGAGGACTCTCCCTTCAGGATCGAAAGGCCTGCCTTAGGGGTGACGTGTAGGTTTTAAGTGCCGTGACCTAAGATATTATGAAACTTATATCTGTCGTAAGTGGGGCTAGCACCAGCTTACACAGGCTGCAATGGCAGGTCATCATGGGTGGCATAATGCATGCTTCAGCACGTGGGAGATCCCTGGTGTACCTATGCCCTGGGTACCTTAGTACCATATACTAGGGACTCACAAGGCACTTACAAGGGTACACCAGTAGCCAGTCTGAAGTGTACCTAGTACTCACCGTGCCCAATTTAGAGAAGAAGCACAGAGACTGGGGTCCTGATTAGCAGGATCCCAATCAGACTAGTCAGAAAATATAGCAACACCTGGACAAAGTGGGGGTAACCATGCAGAAGGATCCTACCTTTCTACAGTATGTGATTATTTTTTACGCAAGGGAGGTATGCCTTGGTCTAGCGCCTCTTTCTCTCCATATGTGCAGTCATGGTATGTCCGCTATCTTATGCCAAGCAGGTTAAATATGATTGACCGCAGCTCTGGGGCATGTGAAGGCCTGGAGAGTATTCTCAATTTATCCCAGGAGGCTCCCGTGTGAAGAGGGTCATTTGTACCATACGCTCTCCAAGAAGAAACCTTGACAGCAAAGGTGGAACATAAGACCTCCCCTCTCGGTTAGTTTGTTCCTTCAGGAGCTGCCTTGACCCGGAAGGATCGTCCGCCCGACCTTGCTTTCCTAAACCTGGGCTCGCTCACCTCGGAGACCTGTGGGAACTGCATCTCCTTTGTATTAGTCAAGGACCCTTTCCATTCACAGCTGTGTAGACTCGACACGGGGGGGGCTTTAAACCGCTCTCTCCATCACTGGTGCCCAGTGGAGCTCTCTCAGGGGCTCGAGGCCGAGTCCTGTCTTGATTTATTCATGGCAAGTTTAGCTGCTAGAGTTCGAGTCCTGCACCATGTCTTGATTCAATCGTCTGGGGCGCCTAGTCAGGGCTTCAAGTGGGATGAAAAAACTGGGGGGGCTCAAAGGGGAGTGGCCAATGTAATTGGGGGCGCGGCTTTAAAACACTTGCGCTAAAAATCTGTGCTTAGCACAGTGTGCCGCCCGACTTGTATTTTTCTGTTTCTGTCATTGCATCCAGATATGTGATACAAGTAACATCATACCTACAGCAAGTCATGACTATTGGCTTTGTCAATGGTTATTAGTTGCATAAGATAAATAAGCTGCCCTGGTGACCCTTAGCAAAATGTTGCTGCTCTTGCGTTTCATAAAGAGAAGAGAAATCCAGAGAGAAAACCGACTCTTTCAAGGATTTCCCTTCCCCTACAACGCTCACCTGGCATGACGTCATGCCGCAACTTCTCCACTAGTGAGAAGTGAGCAGCGCACATCCATGTGTCTGCTGTCTCGAAACGGGTCTCTATCGGGCTGTTTTGCGCCCTGGCACTTTTTTTCCTGATTGCAGGGTTAGCAAACTGCTGTCACTGCAGTCCGGAAAAACTGGACCACCTGTGCCAGGGCTCAAAACAGAGCCCAATAGAGACCCGTTTCGAGGCCCCCTTAAACAAGCACTGGCGTTGCCAATAGGTCTCGCAGTAGGAAAGTTTGAGCTATTGGTTTTCTAAATGACATATTTTTTTTTTTTTGTGATTTACAATGCCCATACTTTTAACTTTTCGCATTAGGAAAGTTTGAGCGATTGGTATTGTAAGTGGCACTTTTTTAATTTATGTGTTGGTTTTGAAAATAGTAAAATTAATAGCTTTGTCAGTTACAATGTCAATAGTTTTAACTTTCGCAAATGTGACACCTATAGCATTTGTAATGCAATGTGTGTTGTATTTACGTGACTTAGATGTATTGATATTACAAATAACAATGGCTTTTAATTTTGTAAATAATGAATACTTAAATAAAAGTTATTGTAATGTATAATGGCAATAGCTTAAACGTTTGTAAGCATGAAAGGAGAAAATGAAGGTGTGAGGACTGGGGGGGGGCAGGTGTGAGAGGGGGTCGCTGATGAAAAGATTTGAAGGGAGAGCTGTGCAGATCACACCTGGAGCAGCAAGAGAGAGGCAAGGTGAGGGAGAAAACAGGCATGGAAGGGGGAAATGGAGGTGTGAGGACTGAGAGGGGGGCCTGATTAAAAGAATTGAAGGGAGAAGACGAAACTGTAGGGGGGGGGAGGGGGAAGAAAGTAGAAAGTGAGACGTTGTGATGAAGGAACATGGGGAAGAGGGCGTACACAAAAATAGAGAAGGATTGTGAAGTGAAAATAGATTAAAAGTATGTGGGAGGACGGAGGACCGAGAGGAGGAAAGTAACTGAGAACAAAATGGGGGGAGGGCACGAGGGAAGGAGGATGGGTGTAAAGAAAAACACCGCCTGACGTGGAGAAATGGAAAAGTGGGGAAACAAGCTGGACTGAGAGGAAGGGAGCGACCCGAGAAGGAAGGAAAGGAACGGAAAGTAAGGGAGCGGGAATGAACGCGAGGAGGTAAAGGGAGGTGAAAAGAAGAATAAAGGGGGGTCTGGGGAGGGCAGGACGAAGCGCGGTGTATGAGGGTCATTCCATGTTTCATGCGCTTCCACTAACCATCGAAAACAGTGGGAACAGGAGGGGGAGGGTACAGCTACCCAACGGAAGCTACACGCTGAATCAACACCGGAAGAATGAGGGGCTGAGCCTACCCTGCTGGGATTCAAATGTATCGGCTTCAGAAGACACCACCCAGAAACGAGAAGTAGGCAAAGGTGACTGAAGGGAAATTATTGAGACTGAAGGGCGGGTGGGGGTGATGAGAAATGGAGGAGAGGGGGGCTGTGGGAGTGTGTAAGTGAAGGGCTGAAAGGGAGCACCCAGGAGGGAAAGAAAGAAGTGCTAAAGCGAGGAGAGTGAAGAAAGAGGAGCTGGGGCAAGGATTGAAAGAAAAATTGGCAGCTGAGGAGACTTGGGGGGTGGGGGCAGTTAGGGCGGGAGAAGAGGGCGGCTGAGGAGGAGTGCAGGAGAGGGCGTGACGGGGGAAAGCCTGTATGGAAAGGCTGAGGGGAGCAGGCGCGGTAAGGCATGGGTAAAGTGGGCACCTGCCCAGGGCCTCCCACCTTTCAAAGGGCCCCCTCTGTATCAACTCTATTTCTGTTTGCAAAAGTCTGTTCTCTGAGTTAACGCAACACCTCTGTCAAATTGCCAGGTCCGTGCGGGATGTGTTAATCCAGCCCACGTGTGTTCTTTGTATTCTGGCATGTGTGGTCTTGTTCAATCCATTATGAAACAAGACTACAAGTCCCAGAATTAAAATACAGAAACGTAGACTGGCGCAGCACATCATACAGGACAGAGCAGGGTAACGCGGCAGTTCTAGTGCATCCCTTTTGATAATGTACAACATTCTGTATTTCACTACAATGTAGCATTAACTCATCCCCACTCAACAAGTCTATGAGTGTCAGAATTGTTTGGGCCTTGGGTGTTATAATTGGGTCTCCTTACTGGAAAAAGATACAAATTTACCGTGATAATGTCACACAATAAAATAATAATAATTTGTGCCATTGTTAACTCCTTTTTAGGTCTGTGCTCTAGATGGTGCGCATGCGCTGTCTCGAACCGAGACATGCAGTATTTACTCTGGTAGATTTCAAAATAACTCTCGCTTTTAATTGTTGTTTTTGTGTCTTAAACTTTTTTTATGGTCAAACTGCCAAATTGTCCTTCCTTTGTTTTTGTTTCTGCCCACGGTGACTTGCCCTTCGAAATGTTTTCTTTCTCCCGTGTTCATTTATCTTGTTTTCGACGTTGACTTGCCACGAGATTTTTGGAAAGATGTGTTTTAAAGATGGTGAATCAAACTGTACGTTTTACATGTTTTAAAGCAAATGTGATTCCTCTAACAATGCGTGCTTTGTTTAAAGTTTTCTCGTATGGTCCATGTTGTTAATCGTTTTTTTAGATTTCCACTTACAATCCACACAAATGAGGTCAGTGAAGGGAATTAGTGCCTGGACGACTGCAATCGTTTTAGAGCATGGACCGTACAGGAATACTTTAAACAAAGAACGCACCGTGTACAATGTGCCAGTGACCTTTCCCTTTCGCCCCTTCGCAATGCTGCGCACGTGCACCTTTAATGACGGCATGGGTGATAAACAGCGTGTGACCCGTAGCACCTTTTCATGGATTCACATTAGACAAAATCAAGTCACATACTGGAAAGTTCCGCTTTTCTTTCTGTATAAACCGATAAATCCAAGCATTACAACAAGCATTACAACAAGACTAAGGGAAGGCAGAGAAGGGGAGGGGGAGGAGAAATGTGACACGGTGTGAAGCAGCAGGGGCCTTTGAAGTGAAGCTAAGCTTCACTTCAAAGGTGTGGGAGGAGTGCTGCTACGGCCTGGGGAAGCTGGCTGGGGAGGGGGAGGAGAAATGAAAGTAAGGCTGTGTTTGCGGGGAGAGAGAGGGGAGGTGCTGGAGCTGGGGAACAGAGTCTATGGCCCAAAAGCGCGTGCCTGTGGCCACGTGAACTTAATGAAAACCGCAGCGCAAGAAGCCCTTGGTTTCACGAGCGTTTTGAGGACATGAATTCTCGCTCCGCTCAATGCGCTTGCGCGCATTGATAGGTCGCGAGACCTAAAAAACTGCCTGTGCTCAGACCCCTTGAGAACCGGCCCTCTTAAAGCCCTGCGCCTAGTAGAAGGGCATTGCATTCATCTATTCTGCTTAATACAGTGCATCGGGCAGCTGGTTTCCTAGCTGGCTGGTGTAGTAGTGGAACAATTTTCTAAAAAGTTCTCTTTTTTTTTTTTACTTTAAAAATGAAGGGATTTATGACAATCTTGTGTCCCAGGTGAGAGGAGAGGCTGTAGGATGTTATTTTTTCTAGCGCACAAAGTTTAAATGTATATGAACTATGCAAATATTTCGGAATGTATCAGAATTAGGAAAAACAACACTTTTTTAATTTTTGAAATGGGGTGGAAATAAATATTTTAAACTATCGAAACAAACCAATGCATCTAGGGATTCCAAACAGGAAGGGGTGGGGGCACACTGCTTCACCTCCCAGCACAGTTCGCCCCTCAGCATTCTGGTCATTGCAGTTCGTGGTACATGCTTACTTCAAATTTCACTGGCGTATTCCACCAAAGTTGGTGCAGGTTTGTGCTGTAAATCACTAGACACATGTTTCTGGATATCATCCGTCATCAGTACAGATAAAAACACATTTTATTTGGGGTTGCCGAGCAGGCTGCCACAATCATTTCAGGTCTCAGTACTGCTCCCGAGAGCCATTGAACTGACGAGCTTGTGGAGATGCACCTGTGAGAGGTACTGAGACATGAAAAGATTGTGGCAGCCTGCCCAGCACCTCCAAATAAAATTTGTTTTATCTGTACTGATGACGGAAGATATCCAGAAACGTATGTCTACAGATTTACAGCACAAACCTGCACCAACGTTGGTGGAATACGCCAGTGAAATTTGAAGTAAGCCTGTACCATGAACTGCATTGAACAGAATACTGAGGGGCGAACTGTGCTGGGAGGTGAAGCAGTGTGCCCCCACCCCTTTCTATCTAGGGATTCCATTTCACACATTCAAATTTGTGTTCTATATAGTTTTATCAGTAAACTGTATGTCTGGGCAAATGTAAGGGTCATTTCAATTGAAAATGAGTTGTCTATAATGGCAGTGCACTGCCACACCATGCATACTCCAGTCTATGCCAGCCCACTTTACGCCATTTCACTGTACACCACTCTTCACCACTCTACTCTATGCCGCTACTCCATTCTACGTCTGCCACTCCATGCTATGCTACTCCACTCTGCTCTACGCCACTCTCCCATGCACCACTTACAACCTGCCCCTCCACACTGCGCCGCTCTACTCTACACTTTTGTCATGCCAAACAGCCACACTGGTTAGCCTAAGTTTCATGAGGTTCTTACAATATTTTGTGGTGCACCAAAGAGAAAATAATAATTTACTTAAAAAAACACTTTTTAACGGGGCATATTTGTATTTTGCTCTTCATTTAATATCCTCCAGTTGTAAAAATTCTCCTGTTATCCAGCTTCATATGTGATGTGATGAGACCACACAGCACATTGGCACAGTTTTGGGGGAAAACCGCATGAAAGTTTGCATGGGTCTAGTTTTTATTACTATTCTGGTCCTGAATTCCTGGGGGAGCTTCGGGAACTCCGGCGAAGTCTAAAAGAAAATCCTCTCCAGTGGGGATTCGCTCCTCCGTCTCCTCTCCAGCCTAGCCCCATATCCTCACACCTCTAGAGCAGGGGTTCTCAACCTTTTGACTTCTGGGGACCCCCAGTTAATCATTGCTGGAGCCCAGTGACCCCTCCTGAATCTAATTGGAATCCAGGGACCCCCCACTGAGTCATGGCTGCCAGCTGAGGGCCCAAGCACTGATGATTGAACCGCAAAACAATACACAAAAAATATGAAACAAAACATTGGAACAAATAATGACACATTTTATTTAATTCAAAACACATATGAATAAAAAATATCGGCATTTTAACAGAAGATTGCAGCTTTTCTAGCTTCAACTGAGGCCACTCGTCGTCTGTGCCATATTCTGTCTGATGCACGTGCGCTGCTCCCACAAATCAATCTGAGGAGACTACTTTCTTTTATTCTCCAATTTCGTTCACATTGACAGTGCATTGTAACATTTTCAATTGTACACTTCGCTTCTTTATTTCTATACACTTTATTGATCTGATCATATTTAATTTTCTAAGTAGTTGCGGACCCCCAGGGGCCCCTGGACCACAGGTTGGAGCCACTGCCCTGGAGTGTTCGGGGTTGCCCTGGAGTGTTCGGGGTTGCCCTGGAGTGTTCGGGGTTGCCCTGGAGTGTTCGGGGTTGCCCTGGAGTGTTCGGGGTTGCCCTGGAGTGTTCGGAGTTGCCCTCCAAGCCTCATAGGGCCTAGTCTTTTCAGTACTGTCCTCTAGCCCGTGTCTTTGGTTGGCGGAGGAGTGGGTTGTGTGTTGGTGGTATCAGCGGTGAGTGCATCACTCAAGTTCCCAATATTGCGTCGGCGTGACGCGGCTTGTCGTTTGTTGTTTGAATGGTCGCTCTACTGTATTTGGTTGTTGCTCATGAGATTGTCTATGTTCCTTTCAGCCATCCTCTGTTCCAGGTGTACGGGCTTCTTTATTACTGGTACCCTCTTACCTTGATGCAAAGTGACCATGGGCTGCTAATGTGTGTTGGTGTATGTATTTTTATGACCCGTGACAGTCACCGCTGTGTTAGAGTTAGGTTAGAGATTCCATAGAAAGGGCTTTGTTGTTTGACTAATAATTATGGCATTCTTTTACGAATCTAAAGGAAACTTTCCCCAAAAAACATCATTAACACGGCTCCTTCATAGTTTTGGGGTGACCGTCAAGTGGGGTACAAGCAACAAAGAGGCGGTCACAAAACATAATTTTCTCATGTTAATTCCAATAGGGAATTATAGGACAAAATCTAGAAAAAAAGACGGCCCAACGGATTAATGCCAAATTTGGCAGAAACTTAAAACTGTACTCTGAAAGCGTCCTTTTCATTATTGTGTAATTCTGTTCAGCATCTGTACGACTGGTCTAAATGTACCGTAAATTTGAAAAATAAGCGTTTCAGATTGGCTGACAGACCTTTTTTTCCAGTCAACTCTTTCGGCCCTGCCGCCAGGTTCTTGGACACCTCAGACCTCCCTCTGTTCCATCTGTGAACTGTGTCATGTACACCTCAGACCTCTCTCTGTTCTAACCGTGCAGCGTGCCATGTACACCTAAGACCTCTCTCTGTTCCATCCGTGCAGCGTGTCCCGTACACCTCAGACCTCTCTCTGTTCCTTCCGTGCAGCGTGTCCCGTACACCTAAGACCTCTCTCTGTTCCATCCGTGCAGCGTGTCCCGTACACCTCAGACCTCTCTCTGTTCCATCCGTGCAGCGTGCCATGTACACCTCAGACCTCTCTCTGTTCCTTATGTGCAGCGTCCTGTACACCTCAGACCTCTCTCTGTTCCATCTGTGCAGCGTCCTGTACACCTCAGACCTCTGTGTTCCATCTGTGCAGCGTCCGGTACACCTCAGACCTCTCTCTCTGTTCCATCCGCGCAGCGTGTCCCGTACACCTCAGACCTCTCTCTGTTCCATCCGTGCAGCGTGCCATATACACCTCAGACCTCTCTGTTCTTTATGTGCAGCGTCCTGTACACCTCAGACCTCTCTCTCTGTTCCATCTGTGCAGCATGTCCCGTACACCTCAGACCTCCCTCTGCTCCATCTGTGAACTGTCTTGTACACCTCAGACCTCTCTCTCATCCGTGCAGCGTGCCATGTACTCCTCCGACCTCTCTCTCTCTCCGTTCCATCCGTGCAGCGTGCCATATACACCTCCGACCTCTTTGTTCCATCCATGCAGCGGGTCCCGTACACCTCAGACCCCTCTCTCTGTTCCATCTGAGCAGCGTGTCCCGTACACCTCAGACCTCCCTCTGTTCCATCTGTGCAGTGTCCTGTACACCTCAGACCTCTCTCTATTCCTTCTGTGCAGCGTGTCATGTACACCTCAGACCTCTGTTCCATCCCTACAGTGTGTCATGTACACCTCAGACCTCTCTCTGTTCCATCCGTACAGTGTGTCCTGTACACCTCAGACCTCTCTGTTCCATCCGTACAGTGTCCTGTACACCTCAGACCTCTCTGTTCCATCCGTGCAGAGTGTCCTGTACACTTCAGACCTCTCTCTATTCCATCTGTGCATCGTGTCCCTGTTGGACCCGGCCTCGTGGCGCGGTCCGCTGCTGTCTCCCCACACCCTGCGAGCGCAGGCCTGCACCCTGAGTCCCCTGCGCAGCCTCCCCGTTAGCGTAAACTGCACCCCGAGCCTGGTCGTCCTACTCCCGATAAGTCCGACCCTCGTAACCAACGACCAGGCCTGACTACCCCGTCCCTCTCCCGGCTCCGAGCGCCTAACCAGTACATGCCCCACAAGGCCCGGCAGCAATTTTCCCTTCCCGAGGTCCCTGTCTCCCTGGGCCTAGCGTGACCCCGGCCCCAGCGAAACCCAGACCCCAAAGGCGCGCCAGTCCCGGCTGGGGGGTAAAGGGCTCCCCGAGTGAGATAAGCCAGGGAGTTTCGATGGCACCTCCGGCCTCCCCTGAGAGACCGGTATCTGTCACACCTCTGGCCTCCCCGTGTGGGCCAGTTTCGTTCACACCTCTGGCCTCCCCCAGTGCTGGCTCCAGACCCGCTGGCGGCTGGGACCCATCGTCAAAGGATCAAAGAGCCAACCGCCGGACCTCGCCAACGACCAGCCCCCAGGGCATGAGACCTCCGCCTGCGAGGGTCCGGACATCAAAGGGCCAATGGACTATATCTGGGCCCGCTCGACAACTAGCGGGCAGTTGTATCTTGGACCTGAAGCCCTGCTGATCTGATAGCAGCTGACCCTGAGACGAACTCAACCTCGCAACCTTCAGCCCTGCTGATGCTGTCGCGGCTCCCTCTTCGCAACACGGAACTGAACCACCTGAGCCCTGCTGACGCTGTCGCGGCTCGAGCTGAACTCGTAACCATCGGAGCCCTGCTGACGCTGTCGCGGCTCGTCCTCTCTAAGACCTCGGAGCCCTGCTGACGCTGTCGCGGCTCGAGCTGAACTCGTAACCATCGGAGCCCTGCTGACGCTGTCGCGGCTCGTCCTCTCTAAGACCTCGGAGCCCTGCTGACGCTGTCGCGGCTCGAGCTGAACTCGTAACCATCGGAGCCCTGCTGACGCTGTCGCGGCTCGACTTGCAAAGGCCTCGGAGCCCTGCTGATGATGTCGCGGCTCAAGCTTGAACTAGTGACCACCTGAGCCCTGCTGACGCTGTCGCGGCTCCTCAAGACTTCCGCCCGATCGAGCCCTGCTGACTTCGTCGCGGCTCGAGGAGTACTCTGGTCCGGCTGGACCATCGAGACCACCATCACGACCCGAGCCAACTCGACGTGAGTGAAGCAGCCAGTACAACTATCATCCCGTATCCCCCGGCTCGAGGATTGAGAGCTGTGCGTAGGGTACGCATCGTACTGGCCCAAAGGCTAAAGACTGTCCCGCTTCCCTCTTCCCGAATCCTCAGAGACTCTGTGATCCCTCGATCATTCTGTATATAAGAGTGCTTCCTTCTTTTTACTGCCTATAAAGAACTTGTCATTGAAATTCAACGTTGCGGTGTCTGTTCGTAAGTGTGGTGTGAGCTCAGTGTGTACGATCCTAGACTCGAAGTCCTCCCCGGTGAGGACCTCACGATAAGACTCGGCAAGATCTGTGGGAGAGGTGGGTCCCGGGGTGGTTGGGGAAGTAGAACCTGGCCCTCTGAGATCGCCCCTTCTAACAGTCCCGTACACCTCAGACCCCTCTCTGTTCCCTCTGTGCAGTGTCACATGTACATGTACTGCACGGATGGAACAGAGAGAAGTCTGAGGTGTACATGACACTGCACAGATGGAACAGAGGTGTACGTGTGTACAGGTGTCTGAGGTGTACAGGGCACACTGCACGGATGGAATGGAGAGATAGGTCTGAGGTGTACGGGACACACTGCACGGATGGAACGGAGAGTTAGGTCTGAGGTGTACGGGACACGCTGCACAGATGGAAGAGAGGGAGGTCTGAGGTGTACAGGACGCTGCACGGATGGAACAGAGAGAGAGGTCTGCGGTGTACAAGACACTGCACAGATGGAACAGAGGTGTACGTGTGTACAGGTGTACAGGTGTCTGAGGTGTACAGGACACACTGCACGGATGGAATGGAGAGATAGGTCTGAGGTGTACAGGACACGCTACACGGATGGAACAGAGAGTTGGGTCTGAGTTGTACGGGACACGCAGCACAGATGGAACAGAGGTCTGCGGTGTACAGGATAACTACACAGATGGAACAGGGGGAGAGGTCTGAGGTGTACAGGACACATTGCACGGATGGAACAGAGAGAAGTCTGAGGTGTACAGGACGCTGCACAGATGGAACAGAGAGAGAGGTCTGAGGTGTACTGGGCACCGTAGCACACATGGGACAGAGGTCTGCGGTGTACAGGGCACCGTAGCACAGATGGAACAGAGAGAGGCCTGAGGTGTACAGGCACACTACACAGATGGAACGGGGGAGAGGTCTGAGGTGTACGAGACACGCTGCACGATGGAACAGAGAGAGGTCTGAGGTGTACAGGATGCTGCACAGATGGAACAGAGCGGTGTGGAGTGTACAGGACGCTGCACAGATGGAACAGGGAGAGGTCTGAGGTGTACAGGATGCTGCACAGATGGAACAGAGCGGTCTGGAGTGTACAGGACGCTGCACAGATGGAACAGGGAGAGGTCTGAGGTGTACAGGACGCTGCACAGATGGAACAGAGAGAGGTCTGAGGTGTACAGGACACGCTGCACAGATGGAACAGAGAGAGAGGTCTGAGGTGTACATGGCACGCTGCACGGATGGAACGGAGAGATGGGTCTGAGGTGTACAGGACACTGCACAGATGGAACAGTGAGGTCTGAGGTATACATGACACATTGCACAGATGGAACGGAGAGAGAGGTCTGAGGTGTACAGGACGCTGCACATATGGAACAGAGAGAGGTCTGAGGTGTAAATCACACACTGCACAGATGGAACAGAGGTCTGAGGTGCAGACACACGCATCTCACGGGGCACTGCTGCCATGGGTTCTTCCTTCGCACCCTTTGTCCGGATGAGGGAGGGAGGGACAGACCGACACCCCGTCCAGTGCTCGAGGGATAGACGCATGAAGCTCACAATGGTGATGGCAATGGTGCAAACAGACGCGGACTGACAGGCCTGGGAATCCAAAGAATGCGCCCAGACCTGTAGTGAACAAACGGCAGAGGGCGGCACCCTGCTCTGAGGTGTGTGTGCTCTTCACCTCAGCCGAGGATCCTGGAACTGGACTACCCCGAGCTGCCCCTGCTCCAAGGTGTGTGCAGGTGTGAGCCGAGGGCTTCGGAGACGGCCAGCCCTGGGCGTCCTTGCTCCGAGGTGTGTGCTCTAGTGCACATGTAATGTAATGTAAAATAGCTTTTCTAAAGCGCATTCTATCACTCCAAGGAGCATCTTGGCACTGTGAAACCAACCTAGAGTGACAAAAGGTGGTTTAGCTGGGACAACTCCTGAGAACATGAACCTTACACTAGAGCCCTACAGGCCGCATCAGTGAGCGTAAAGACCCATGTCTTTAATGCTTTCCTAAAGAGAGATTCTGATGGAATTAGACGGAGCACGGGATGAAGTTTGTTCCAGGCTCTAGAGCCTAATACCACAATGGATTTTCCACCTTTAGTGGCTAGCCTGAATTTTGGGACAACTAGCAAACTTAGGTGGGAGGATCTCAGATTCCGAGTCGGAAGGTGCCGTTTAAAGTTTTTTGAGAGATATCTAGGTCTTTGTGCGTGATAAGCTCTAAAAGTGATGATCAAGATTTTAAACAAGCGCTTATGGATGGGGAGCCAATGGAGGGCATGAAGTGCAGCCGAGGCCGAAGATTTCCTGGGCCAGCCCAGAACCAGGCGGGCGGTGGCATGCTGGACCATCTGCAACCTATGGAGCACGGACTTATTAGCTCCCGCATACAAGCTGTTGCAGTAGTCCAGTCTTGATGTAATAAGTGCCACCGCTTCCGTCTCTCGTGGCCGAAGGCCCCGGAGACGGACAGCCCTGGGTGGCCCTGCTCCGAGTTGTGTGCTCTTGTGCACCTTGGCTGAGGGCCCCAGTGACGGACAGCCCCAGGCGGCCTCTGCTCCGAGGTGTGTGCTCTTGTGCACCTCGGCTGAGGGCCCTGGTGACAGACATCCTTGGGCGGCCCCTTCTCCGAGCTGTGTGCTCTTGTGCACCTCAGTATAGGGCCCCGGAGATGGACAGCCCCTGCTCCGAAGTGTGTGTGCTCTTGTGCACCTTGACCGAGGGCCCTGGAGAAGGACCGCCCCAGGCTGCCCCTGCTCCGAGGTGTGTGCTCTTGTGCACCTCGGCCAAGGGCCCCGGAGACGGACCGCCCCAGGCGACCCCTGCTCCGAGGTGTGTGCTCTTGCGCACCTCAGCCGAGGACCCCGGAGATGGACCGCCCCTGGCGACCCCTGCTCCGAGGTGTGTGCTCTTGCGCACCTCAGCCGAGGCCCCGGAGACGGACCGTCCCTGGCTTCCCCATCTCAGAGGTGTGTGCTCTTGCGCACCTCAGCCGAGGGCCCCGGAGACGGACATCCCTGGGCGGCCCTGCTCTGAGGTGTGTGCTCTTGCGCACATCAGCTGAGGGTCCTGGAGACGGACAGCCCCTGCTCCGAGGTGTGTGCTCTTGTGCACGCAAGCCGAGGGCCCCGGTGACGGACAGCCCCTGATCCGAGGTTGTGTGCTCTTGGGCACCTCAGCCGAGGTCCCCGGTGACGGACAGCCTCTGCTCCGAGGTTGTTTGCTCTTGCGCACCTCAGCCAAGGGCCCAGGTGACGGACATTCTTGGGCGGCCCTTGCTTCAAGCTGTGTGCTCTTGTGCACCTCAGCTGAGGGCCCCGGAGACGGACCGCCCCAGGCGGCCCATGCTCCGAGGTGTGTGCTCTTGTGCACCTCGGCCGTGTGCCCCAGAGACGGACTGCCCCAGGCAGCCCCTGCTCCGAGGTGTGTGCTCCTGTGCACCTCAGCCGTGTGCCCCGGAGACGGACAGCCTCGGAAAGCCCCTGCTCCGAGGTGTGTGCTCTTGTGCACGTCTTTGAGGGCCCCAGTGACGGACAGCCCCGGACGGCCCCTGCTCTGAGGTGTGTGCTCATGCGCACCTCAACCGAGGGCCCCGGAGACGGACAGCCCTGGGCATCCCTGCTCCGAGGTGTGCGCTCCTGTGCACATCAGCCGAGGGTCCCGAAGATAAACAGCCCCTGCTCCGAGGTGTGTGCTCTTGTGCACGTCTGCCGAGGGCCCCGGTGACGGACAGCCCTGGGCGGCCCTGCTCCGATGTGTGTGCTCTTGTGCACGTCTGCCGAGGGCCCGGTGACGGACAGCCCCGGGTAGCCCTGCTCCGTGGTGTGTGCTCTTGTGCACCTCGGCTGAGGGTCCCGGTGACGGGCAGCCCCTGCTCCGTGATGTGTGGTCATGTGCACCTCGGCTGAGGGTCCCGGAGACGGGCGGCCCCTGTTCCGAAGCGTGTGCTCATGCGCACCTCAGCCGAGGGCCCCGGAGACGGACAGCCCTGGGCAACCCTGCTCTGAGGTGTGTGCTCCTGTGCACATCAGCCGAGGGTCCCGGAGACGGACAGCCCCGGGTGGCCCTGCTCCGAGGTGTGTGCTCTTGCGCACCTCAGCCAAGGGCCCCGGTGACGGACAGCCTCTGCACCGAGGTGTGTGCTCTTGTGGACTTCAGCCGAGGGCCCTTAGAGACTGACAGCCCCGGTTGGCCCTGCTTCGTGGTGTGTGCTCTTGTGCACCTCGGCTGAGGGTCCCGGTGACGGGCAGCCCCTGCTCCGTGATGTGTGGTCATGTGCACCTCGGCTGAGGGTCCCGGAGACGGACAGCCCCGGGCGGCCCCTGTTCCGAAGCGTGTGCTCATGCGCACCTCAGCCGAGGGCCCCGGAGACGGACACCCCTGGACAACCCTGCTACGAGGTGTGTGCTCCTGTGCACATCAGCCGAGGGTCCCGGAGACGGACAGCCCCGGGTGGCCCTGCTCCGAGGTGTGTGCTCTTGTGCACCTCGGCTGAGGGACCCGGTGATGGACAGCCCCTGCTCCGAGGTGTGTGCTGTTGCGCACCTCAGCCGAGGGCCCCGGAGACGGACAGCCCCTGCTCCGAAGTGTGTGCTCTTGTGCACCTCAGCCGAGGGCCCTAGAGACCGACAGCCCCAAGTGGCCCTGCTCTGTGGTGTGTGCTCAAGTTCAAGTTTAAAATTTGTATAGCGCGCTACTCACCCAGAGGGTCTCAAGGCTCTTGGGGTAGGGATGTGCTTTACTTATCGAATATCCAAGTTTTTAGTTGTTTTCTGAAGGAGAGGTGGTTCTGTGTAAGGCGGAGGTGGGTGGGGAGAGAATTCCAGGTCTTGGCCGCTAAGTAGGAGAAGGATCTTCCCCCCCCCATGGTGGCTCTTTGGATGTGTGGAATTGCGGCGAGGGCTTGATTGGAAGATCGTAGTTGGCGGGTGGGGGTGTAAAATGACAGGCGCTTGTTGAGGTATTCGGGTCCTAGGTCGTAGAGGGCTTTGTGTGCGTGGGTGAGGAGACGGAATGTTATTCTCTTGTTGACGGGGAGCCAGTGGAGGTCATTCAGGTGATCGGAAATGTGAGCTTGTCGGGGGATGTCTAGGATGAGTCTGGCTGAGGCGTTTTGGATGCGTTGGAGTTTTTTCTGTAGTTTGGCTGTGGTTCCGGCGTAGAGGGTGTTTCCGTAGTCCAGTCTGCTTGTGACCAGTGCATGGGTGACCGTCTTTCTTGTTTCAGTAGGGATCCAGCGGAAGATTTTTTTGAGCATACGTAGGATGTTGAAGCATGATGATGAGACGGCGTTGACTTGTCTGGTCATCGAGAGGGAGGAGTCCAGGATGAATCCCAGGTTGCGTGCGTGGTCCGTTGGTTTAGGTGCGTTTCCCAGGGCCGGTGGCCACCATGAGTCGGCGGAGGGGGATGATCCTAAGATGAGGACCTCCGTTTTGTCGGAGTTCAGTTTTAAGCGGCTGTTCTTCATCCACTCGGCTACTTCTTTCATCCCTTCGTGTAGGTTGGTTTTGGCGGTGTTTGGGTCTTTGGTGAGGGACAGTATTAGCTGGGTGTCGTCTGCGTAGGAGATGATGTTGAGGTTGTGTTGGCGCGCGATGGCTGCGAGGGGACTCATGTATACGTTGAAGAGGGTGGGACTGTGTGATGATCCTTGAGGTACCCCGCAGATGACTTCGGTGGCCTCTGATTTGAAAGGGGGGAGGCGGACTCTCTGGGTTCTTCCAGCAAGGAACGAGATGATCCAGTCCAATGCTTTTCCTTGCATCGATGAGCTCCTTCAGTTTAGACGGGCTATCAAGACCTTTTTATTTGTTTAGCTCATCTGTTGTGTCTCTTCTCCTTTCTGCCCGCTTTTAATGCTGTTATGTTTACCTTCTCAAAGCGCCAGGACGCCCCTTTGCTGGGGCAGCTGTGCGCGGTACAATGTACAAATAAAAATAACATAACATAACATATTCCGACGTTGCTGAGGCTTTGTATAAGGGTGCTATGACAGACTGTGTCGAAGGCTGCGGAGAGGTCAAGTAGGATGAGGGCGGCTGTTTCTCTGTTGTCCAGTAGAGTTCGAATGTCGTCTGTTGCTGCGATGAGGGCGGTCTCGGTGCTGTGTTTGGCTCGGAAACCGGACTGTGAAGGGTCGAGGGATTTGTTGGATTCGAGGAAGGCAGCGAGCTGACTGTTAACGGCTTTCTCGATGACTTTGGCAGGGAATGGGAGGAGCGAAATGGGGCGGTAGTTCTTAAGTTCAGTGGGGTCTGCTGTGGGTTTCTTCAGCAGGGCGCTGAGTTCGGCATGTTTCCAGCTTTCCGGGAAGGTAGCGGAATTGAGGGAGCAGTTGATGACGTCTCGGAGATAGGGTGCGATAATGGAGTCTGCTTTGTTGAAGATGTGGTGGGGACATGGGTCAGTTGGCGATCCTGAGTGGATGGAGTTCATCAGGCAGATGGTGTCTTCAGTGGTGATTGGGTTCCAGGCGCAAAGGTTGTTAGAGGGGGGTTTTAGTTCGGAGGTGGGTGGGGTGGACTGGTCGCCGAAGCTGTTATGTATGTCAACGATTTTGTTGTGGAAGAACGAGGCTAGAGAGTCGCAGAGGTCTTGGTAGGGAGTGATGTCGTTGGTGCCGGCGGTGGGGTTGGTAAACTCTTTGACGATGTTGAATAGTTCCTTGCTGTTGTGGGCGTTGTTGTCGAGTCGATCCTTGAATGCTGATTTCTTGGTGGATCGGATCAGTTGGTGGTGTTTTCGGGTGGCGTTTTTGAAGGTGGCCAGGTTGTCAGTGGTTGGGTTTTTACGCCAGACTTTTTCGAGGGTGCGACAAATCTTCTTGGATTTCTTAAGGTCATCATTGAATCAGGGGGCTTTTTTGCTACCTTGTTTGATTTGATGGTATTTCAAGGGTGCTAGTTTGTCAGCGCTGTGGGTGATCCATTGTGTGAGGTTGGTGGCTGCTTGGTTTGGATCTGATGATTTGGCAGGGGGGTTTTGGTGAAGCGATGAGAAGAGTTGCTCGGTGGTAATTTTGTTCCAGTTTCTGCGGGGAATTCGTTGTGGGTGGTTGTGGGTCGTAGTCTTTTTGTAGTTGAAGTGAACGCAGCTGTGGTCCGTCCAATGGAGAGCTGTGGTGTGATTGAAGGAGATGTGCTTGCTGGAGGTGAAGATTGGGTCGAGCGTGTGTCCGGCATAGTAGGTGCTCACCTCGGCCGAGGGCCCCAGTGACGGACAGCCCCGGGCGGCCCCTGCTCCAAAGTGTGTGCTCATGCGCACCTCAACCAAGGGCCCCAGAGACGGACAGCCCTGGGTGACCCTGCTCTGAGGTGTGTGCTCCTGTGCACATCAGCCGAGGGTCCCGGAGACGGACAGCCCCTGCTCCGAGGTGTGTGCCCTTGTGCACGCCAGCCGAGGGTCCCGGAGACAGACAGCCCCGGGTGGCCCTGCTCCGAGGTATGTGCTCTTGTGCACCTCGGCTGAGGGCCCCGGTGACAGACATCCTTGGGCGGCCCCTGCTTCGAGCTGCGTGCTCTTGTGCAATTCAGCCGAGGGCCCTAGAGACTGACAGCCCCGGGAGGCCCTGCTCCGTGGTGTGTGGTCTTGTGCACCTCGGCTGAGGGTCCCGGTGACGGGCAGCCCCTGCTCCGAAGTGTGTGCTCTTGTGCACCTCCACCGAGGGCCCCGAAGATGGACAGTCCCTGCTCCGAGGTGTGTGCTCTTGCGCACCTCAGCCGAGGGCCCCGGAGACGGACAGCCCTGGGCAACCCTGCTCCGAGGTGTGTGCTCTTGTGCACCTCGGCTGAGGGCCCCTCGCCCGTTGGCACAGCTCCCAGAGGTCCCAAGTCAGTCAAGTCAAGTCAAATAATTTATATAGCGCGCTACATACCCATAGGGTCTCAAGGCGCTTGAGGAAGGGTGGGGAATTAATTGTCGAATATCCAAGTTTTAAGTTGCTTTCTGAATGCTAGGTGGTTCTGAGTAAGGCGAAGGTGAGTGGGAAGTGAGTTCCAAGTTTTAGCTGCCAGGTAGGAGAAGGATCTACCTCCCATGGTAGTTTTGTTGATGCGAGGTATAGTGGCAAGGGCTTGGTTGGAGGATCGTAGCTGACGGAAGGGGGTGTAGAAGGACAGTCGTGTGTTGAGTCATTCGGGTCCAAGTTCGTAAAGTGCTTTGTGTGCGTGGGTTAGGAGGCGGAAAGTAATCCTCTTATTTACGGGGAGCCAGTGGAGGTTTTTCAGGTGACCTGAGATGTGTTCTTTACGCGGTATGTCTAGTATGAGCCTGGCTGAAGCGTTCTGGATGCGTTGGAGTTTTTTCTGGAGTTTTGCGGTGGTACCGGCGTATAGGGTGTTTCCGTAGTCCAGGCGGCTCGTGACCAGTGCGAGGGTGACCGTTTTTCTAGTTTCGGTGGGGATCCAGCGAAATTTTTTTTTCAGCATGCGAAGAATGTTGAAGCAAGATGATGAAACGGCGTTGACTTGTCTGGTCATCGAGAGTGAGGAGTCCAGGATGACGCCCAGGTTCCGTGCGTGGTCCGTCGGGATGGGTGCTTTTCCAAGGGTTTCTGGCCAGCAAGAGTCATCCCAGGCGGAGGGGGAGGTGCCTAAGATGAGGACTTCCGTTTTGTCCGAGTTCAGTTTCAGACGGCTGTGCCTCATCCACTCGGCTACTTCTTTCATTCCTTCGTGTAAGTTGGCCTTGGCGATGTTAGGGTCCTTGGTGAGTGAGAGGATCAGTTGAGTGTCGTCAGCGTAGGAGATGATGTTGAGATTGTGTTGGCGAACGATGGCTGCAAGGGGGCTCATGTATACGTTGAAAAGGGTGGGGCTGAGTGACGATCCTTGTGGCACGCCACAGATGACTTCAGAGGCCTCTGACTTGAATGGTGGGAGGCGGACTCTCTGGGTTCTTCCGGAGAGGAACGAGGTGATCCATTCCAGAGCTCTTCCTTGGATTCCGACGTTTTTGAGGCGTTGGAGAAGGGTGCTATGACAGACTGTGTCGAAGGCAGCAGAGAGGTCGAGGAGGATGAGGGCGACCGTGTCTCCATTGTCCAGTAGAGTTCGAATGTCGTCTGTTGCTGCGATAAGTGCGGTCTCAGTACTGTGTTTGGCTTGGGAGCCGGACTGTGATGAGTCGAGGGATTTGTTGGTTTCGAGGAAGGTGGCGAGCTGGTTGTTGACAGCTTTCTCGATGACTTTGGCCGGGAATGGAAGAAACGAGATGGGGCGGTAGTTTTTGAGTTCGGTGGGGTCAGCTGTGGGTTTCTTCAGAAGGGCGTTGAGTTCTGCGTGTTTCCAGCTTTCCGGGAAGGTGGCGGAGTTGAGGGAGCAGTTGATGACATCTCGGAGGTGTGGTGCTATGATGGAGTCTGCTTTGTTGAAGATGTGGTGAGGGCATGGGTCAGTTGGGGATCCTGAGTGGATGGAGTTCATCAGGCGGATGGTGTCCTCAGTGGAGATTGGGTTCCAGTCGTTAAGGATGTTCAAGGGGGGTGAAGGTCCTGCAGAAGGTTGGGTGGGTTGGTCTCCGGGTCGGTTATCGAAGCTGTTGTGGATGTCTGCGATTTTTATTGTGGAAGAAGGAAGCTAGGGAGTCGCAGAGGGCTTGGGAGGGGGTGATGTCGTTGGAGTTGGCTGATGGGTTGGTAAATTCTTTGACGATGTTGAATAATTCTTTGCTGTTGTGGGCGTTGTTATCTAGTCGGTCTTTGAATTCGGCTTTCTTGGCAGACCGGATTAGTTGGTGGTGGATGCGGGTGGCGTTTTTGAAGGCGTCTCTGGTGCTGGTGTTTGGGTCTTTTTTCCAGGCCTTCTCGAGGGAGCGACAGAGTTTTTTCGATTTCTTAAGATCATCGTTGAACCAGGAGGCGTTTTTGCTGCCTAGTTTGATTTGACGTTTTTTCAACGGTGCTAGGATGTCGGCGCTGTTGGATAGCCATTGGGTGAGGTTAATGGCTGCTTGGTCGGGGTTTGAGGAGTGGGCGGGGGGGTTTAGAAGAAGCGATGAGGAGATCTGGTCGATGGTGATTTTGTTCCAGTTTCTTCGCAGGGTGGGTTGAGGATGGTTGTGGATTGTGGTCTTATTGTAGATAAAGTGAACGCAGCTGTGGTCCGTCCAATGAAGAGCTGTGGTGTGACTGAATGAGACATGTTTGCTGGAGCTGAAGATAGGGTCTAGTGTGTGACCTGCAATGTGGGTGGGGGTAGTGACAAGTTGTTTGAGTCCGAGGTTGGCGAGATTGTCCAGAAGGGTGGTGGCGCTACTGTCATTGCTCTTTTCCAGATGAAAATTGAGGTCTCCCAAGAGAATGTAGTCCTCGGAGGGGAGGGCGTGTGGGGTGATAAAGTCAGTGATGTCGTCACTGAATTGTGCACGGGGTCCTGGAGGCCGGTAGAGGAGGGTGCCTCTGAGTGTGGTCTTGGGGTCGGTGTGGATCTGGAAGTGGAGGTGTTCGGCGCTGGCAAGGTTGACGTCTGAGCTGGTTGAGATGCGGATGGAGTTCTTATGGACGATAGCGATGCCTCCTCCTGTTTGCTTGATGCGGTCCTTACGGATGATCTTGTATCCTTCCGGGATGGCAATGGTGATGTCTGGGGCTGAGGAGGCATTCATCCATGTTTCTGTTAGGAAGGCGACGTCCGGTGAGATGGTGTCTAGTAGATTCCATAGGTCGGTGGCGTGTCTGTGGACCGAGCGGGTGTTGAGCAGGATGCATTTTAGGTGGTTGGTGTCAGGTCTCTGTTTGGTGTTGGTGGATGAGGAGTTGGTTTTGGTGCCGTAGAACTTGCAGGAGTTGCAAGAGAAGGGTCCATGGGTGAGTCCAGGAGCGGCTTGGACGCAGTTGGGGGAACGGCCGGGGTTAAGGGCTAGGAGGGTGGTGGCATCGTAAGTGATGCGAGTGGGCTGGGCATTGCGGGAACCAGGGGGTCTGGCGCTGGGCGCGGTCCAGGCGCGGACGGGCGTAGATGGGCTTACCTTTGGCGCACCTTCGGCGTGACCGCTGCGCGTGATCGCTGCGCGCAGTTGCATCTGTCATATATGGGAGGGGGAGGGGCGAGGCAGGGTCAGCTGGGAGGCGGGCGCGGGGTGGAGCTACGGCCAAGTAGGCACAACAAACAACAACAAAATGGCTGCAGGAGGGGGAGAGATGAAACTGGGTGAGCATGGGGGTAAACAGAGGCACAATCGTGATACAGTACTACAATGCTCTTAGCCACTAATGCGCAGCCTTACCAGCGCACTACCGATAAGATAACAATCAAGGAATCACAATGCAGCAATTACACACGTTAGAATGGGAGCGAGCAGTGCAGGCTATGGCAGTAATGCGGGGGAAGGTCGCGCTGGGATTGAGCCTCTAGGCGCTACGATACCAGAGGTCAGCAAGCAGCAATCAGGCGCTATATTTCTTCAAAGCCAGCAAGCCTTGGGAGCGTGGTGGGAGCGACCTCTTCTGCAGCAGGTCAGGAGAGTCCCAAGCCTGGGAGTTATTCCGGTCTGGCCGCATTCTTCATGGCATCGCCGCCCGTGGCCTCTGTGTAGCGCACACGCTCCCAGTAGCCTGGCCTCGAGGTGCTGTCGGTTGCTTTGGGCCCGTTGCAGCGTTTTCATTGTATCTTGGAGTTGGAAAGATTTTGTGACGTTGTGTTTAGTCTGTTCCGGCACAAGCACAGGGCTGGTGGCTCTGATATGTTTAGTGTGTTCCGGCCCATTCATAGGATGCTTGTCTGGCATAGGGCACTGTGACTGTGGCCTTCCATGCGGAGGACCTCCAATGCAGCAACCTTCCATGCCGAGGAACCCCAATGCAGCAACCTTCCATGCCGAGGAACCCCAATGCAGCAACCTTCCATGCGGAGGAACCCCAATGCAGCAACCTTCGGTGCGGAGGACCCCCAATGCAGCAACTTTCCGTGCGGGGGACCCCCAATGCAGCAACTTTCCATGCGGAGGAACACCAATGCAGCAACCTTCCATGCGGGGGACCCCGATGCAGCAACCTTCCATGCGGAGGTCCTCCAATGCAGCAACCTTCCATGCAGAGGTCCTCCAATGCAGCAACCTTCCATGCGGAGGACCCCCAATGCAGCAACCTTCCAATGCGGAGGACCCCCAATGCAGCAACCTTCCATGCGGAGGACCTCCAATGCAGCAACCTTCCATGAGGGGGACCCCAATGCAGCAACCTTCCATGCGGAGGACCCCCAATGCAGAAACCTTCCATGCGGAGGACCCCCAATGCAGCAACCTTCCATGCGGGGGACCCCAGTGCAGCAACCTTCCATGCGGAGGACCCCCAATGCAGCAACCTTCCATGCGGAGGACCTCCAATACGGCAACCTTCCATGCGGGGGACCCCAATGCAGCAACCTTCCATGCGGAGGACCCCCAATGCAGCAACCTTCCATGCGGAGGACCCCCAATGCAGCAACCTTCCATGCGGAGGACCCCCAATGCAGCAACCTTCCATGAGGGGGACCCCAATGCAGCAACCTTCCATGCGGAGGACCCCCAATGCAGCAACCTTCCATGCGGAGGACCCCCAATGCAGCAACCCCAATGCAGCAACCTTCCATGAGGGGGGACACCAATGCAGCAACCTTCCATGCGGAGGACCTCCAATGCAGCAACCTTCCATGCGGAGGACCTCCAATACAGCAACCTTCCATGCAGAGGACCTCCAATGCAGCAACCTTCCATCCGGAGGACCTCCAATGCAGCAACCTTCCATCCGGAGGACCCCCAATGCAGCAACCTTCCATGCGGAGGACCCCAATGCAGCAACCTTCCATGCGGAGGACCTCCAATGCAGCAACCTTCCATGCGGAGGACCCCCAATGCAACAACCTTCCATGCGGAGGACCCCCAATGCAGCAACCTTCCATGCGGGGGACCCCAATGCAGCAACCTTCCATGCGGAGGACCCCCAATGCAGCAACCTTCCATGCGGAGGACCCCCAATGCAGCAACCTTCCATGCGGAGGTCCTCCAATGCAGCAACCTTCCATGCGGAGGTCCTCCAATGCAGCAACCTTCCATGCGGAGGTCCTCCAATGCAGCAACCTTCCATGCGGAGGTCCTCCAATGCAGCAACCTTCCATGCGGAGGTCCTCCAATGCAGCAACCTTCCATGCGGAGGTCCTCCAATGCAGCAACCTTCCATGCGGAGGAAGCCCAATGCAGCAACCCCAATGAAGCATCCTTCTATGCGGAGGACCTCCAATGCAGCAACCTTCCATGCGGAGGACCCCAATGCAGCAACCTTCCATGCGGATTACCTCCAATGCAGCAACCTTCCATGCGGAGGACCCCCAAAGCAGTCCTTTTCTGTTCAGAGGACCCCTGAGGTAGTAACCTTCCGTACAGAGGAGCCCCGAAACTGTGTACAGTACGAGGCCCCTAAGAATCCCCTGCTGCCCTGGAAAGAACTGGACGCAACCCTAGACATCGGCCTGCCGCCCTACAAATGACCCTATAGGGAGACCTCGTCCTTCATTGCAGCACGAGCTCCTGGATGAGCATGACCCTTTGTGGGGACCCCAGTTGTGTCACAACTCGGTGGTCGAAGTGCATGAACACACTGATGTTGCGTGCAATGGGGGCGGAGTCAAAGGCCTGGCAACAATATTCAGTAACATTTGTCTTTCACCTTCAGGTAACCACATACACAGCTTGAATGAAATATGAATGCAAGTTAAGTTAATCAGTGTGACACGCACGATTGTCCATTATGAAACCTCTATTAGTTAACGCACTTCAGAGGTTTGTGTGTGAGACCAGAGAGCCTCAGAATTGTATCCTGGTTGGTGCGGTGGAGAATAGTAACTTGTGTATTTTGTGTGCTGCAAGGTCGCAGTCTGAGACCGAAAGCGGTGGGAATATGGAAGTCCTCATTTTAATCTTTCTTTTCACACAGTATAAGATAGGCTTTAACAAAATGTGCAACAAGGTTTAAGATAAAAAAGGTGCTTCCAAATCGTACATTTTAGTAATACTCGGACTGTACATAGTGCACATGTTCTTTATAACTGGCTCTTGAAAGCGCGCTCTTCACAGCTCAGCTAGCAGCGCCCTCACAATACTCATCAAAAAGAATTATTGTGTGATCCGGAAGCCTCAGGTGATTCCATCAATTAAAGCCAATATGCGCTTCCACGCACCCTTTACATTTGCAGATTGACCAATTGCACACATTTACATATATTTCAAGCTGCAGCACCCGGACAGGAAGGTTTGATTAGCTGTCTGCCCCACCTCGGTGTCACAGTGCAGGCTTGCTGCCTCACACTGCAGTGGAAGAATTTCAGCTGTGGGATCTGAGCGTCCCAGGACCCTGTCTTTTCACAAAAAGTGGGGAACTGTTTTGTTCTAAAATTAAAGTATGGGCATGTCATGCCCCTCAAATTCCCCCTCCCCCACTTCGACCACTGTACAACCACCCTTATTTCCACCACGTGCCCTTTCTCTCTGTACCCCACTATTGACTGTCGACGCTCTTCTGGAAAGAGAAGCACATTCGGGTGTTTCTGATCATTTTTAGGTCGAGCTGGTGTAAGCAGTGCGAAGCACTGCGTCCAGCGAAGCATCTTTTGTTACTCACTTCCTGGAAATGTGAGACAGGGGATGGGCATGCGCAGGCGAATCTCCCATGTGAGCGTGCACGTTCACCCACACGCCGTGCACATCTCCTGTCCTGCAATTGCCAGGAAGTGGATAACACATACACACAGACACACAGACACACACACGCGCGCACACACACGCAGAGACACACGTGCACACACACAGACACACGTGCACACACACCCACAGACAGACAGACACACGCACACACAGACACATGCACGCACACACAGACACACTCGTACACATCCCCCCCCCCACTCACCGGGCTCTTTCCTCGTGTCCCTCTCTCCCTCGGCAGCCAGCAGGTCAGTCTCGGCATGGGAGCCCCGCAGTGCTATCTGCTGGTCTTCACCCAGGCCCCCTCCTGGGACCCGGGACTTCAGCTGCCGCACTTCGCTTTGGCGCCGGGGCTCCCTCTTCATAACAAATAGCGCGCATGTGCGGGCAGCCCCCGCCCTCTCAGTCACAGCCCGGTTACTGAGCTGCTTTCTGTTTCGCTGTCTTCCGTGTTCGCTGCAGTGACTGCTGTCTCTTTTTTTGTTATTTATTAGCCACCGGCAGCCCTCTGTGCCCGCATGCTCCCTGCTCCGGCTCCTCCGGGGCGGTCCTCTGTTCAGACATAGTCTCCTCCCTCGGGACTCGCTCCTCTCTCCGAACTTGTTTGTTAGAGTGATGTGCTTTTCACAAGCGCTTCTGTCTAATTTGTTAATTCGCGATACTCCTTTTATTTAGCTTTTTTGTACCCGTGCTGCGAGTCTTGCCACTCCTCAGAACAGCTTCTCTGTCTAATTCTCTGCAGTCAGTACTCCGCGAAGCCCCATATGACTCTGGGTTCAAACAAAGTCTCCTATGCAACAACATACATGGAACTGAAATCCGCCACTCGCTATTTTCTGAAAACTATGGACAACCGGAAAAGCCGCAGGAATTTACTTCCAGGTCACTGTGTTGCGATCAACTTCAGTGAGTACATGGAATGAGCTGACTCCTGATGGTTATCGTGGAAATACTGAAGTTCAGCACAATGTGGCGAACTGCACCAGCTTTGGGTTGAAAGGGAAAGCATCCTAGCACATAGCAAACTGACACTTCTAAGCACTGAGAGGCTGTCCCTGTTGTTGTTACCTCACGGAAATAAAGAGTACTGTGTTCTCGGCGTAGTATCCTTGCCCTAGCAGGCGCTTTAATTACCTGTGAAAGTTGATGTATTCGCAAGTGTATTAAAGGCACGTTTTAACACTATCGTCAGATATGTAGATCTCGAGCCCCACCTTATCCTTACTCTGTCTTCAGAAATAATGCCTGTTACTTAATTATTTGGGTCACTCATTTTCAGAGTCGACAGACTTTACCCATTTTGGGGTGGGACTTACGCTCTGTCCTATTTCTTTGTATTTGCATTTCCGGTTTATATAGCGCCAACTCACCGGCAGGTCTCAAGGCGCTTTTGACCGAAAGGGAACAACATCTTACTCCGCAGGATGACCAAAGGGGGAGCGTGCTTAGGCTAAACTCAAAGCCTCTCTGAACAGAATTGTTTTCAGAGACTTCCTAAAGCGAAGGAGGTTTCCCTCTTTGCGGAGGGACTCAGGTAGTTTGTTCCATATTTTAGGGATCAAGACCGAAAAGGATCTTCCACCTTTTGTAGCGAGTCTAAAACGGGGACAAACAAGCAGTTGTGCATCGGAGGACCTAAGACACCGTTCTGGCTTGTACAGCTCCAGCCGTTTTTTTATGTATGACGGAGCTTGTCCATAGATCGCTTTATGGGCTATACAAAGGCTCTTGAATTCAGACCGCTGCCTTATAGGCAGCCAATGGAGGCTCTGTAGCAATGGTGAGGCATGTGAGCGTCTTGGTAGCCTGAAAATGAGGCGAGCCGCATCATTTAAGGTCACCTGCAGTCTGTTAGTTAGTATTTTCGGAAGGCCCAGGTACAGCGCATTTCCGTAGTCCAGCCTGGATATTATGGTCGCGGATACGACCGTACGCAGCATGGACCTGGACAAAAGAGGGGCTAATTTGCGTAGTTGTCTAATCAAACCCGTACAGGTGCCGGCTACGGTGGAAATCTGGCTCGTCATTGACCACTCATGATCAATTTTGATGCCCAGACTTTTTACTTTGTCCGCTGGTTTAGGAGTAGGGCCCAGATCCTGGGGCCAGTACAAGTTACTCCATGGGGAGCAGGTCGATGCGACCACTAAGACTTCTGTCTTCTCAGGGTTTATTTTCAGAAGATTCGAAGACATCCACCTAACGGTGTATCTGAGTACATTCTGCGCTTGGGTCTGAGCTTGTACTGTATTCTCTATACTCGGCAACAATTGGGTGTCGTCAGCGTAATTAAATACGCGACAACCCATCTTAGCCAGGGAGTTAATTAATGGCTGAAGGTAAAGGTTAAATAGGAGGGGGGATAAGGCGGAGCCCTGAGGTACCCCACATGTTAAGTTTCCAACCTCTGAGATCTCCTCCCCTAGCTGAATCCTCTGTGTTCTCACAGTCGAGAAAGATTTCAGCCAACAGAATGCTGACCCCTGAATCCCAAAACTGGTCAACCTGTCCAGGAGCAGTGTATGGCTGACAGTATCGAATGCTGCCGATAGATCTAGAAGTATCAGGGCGCTCGGTTTCTTACTGTCAGCCATCTCTCTCAACTCATCCAGCACCGAGAGCATCACCAGTTCGGTGCTGTGGTGTGCGCGGAATCCTGCCTGAAGTTCGTGGAGAAGGTGGTGTGACTCCAAGAACGAGGCCAGGGACTTCAGCACTTGTTGCTCCAGGACTTTGGCCAGGAACGGGAGCTGGGAGATCGGCCTATAGTTTTTCAGGGACTTGGGATCGGCTCCTGGTTTCTTTATTAGAGGCTTTACCCGAGCTTCTTTAAATCCATCAGGTAGCTGCCCTGTAATTATTACTTACTCGCCATAGAACGTCCCTAATCTTTGGTATAGTTATTATTCACATGCTCCCGACCCACATACCCCCACCCACCCATTACCGAATAAAGTACATTTTTTGCTATAATGGCTTTCTGACATTATGCCGAGTACATGTATGTTCAGTTTTGATGGAAGAAGGGGCACGGCTTGCAGTGAAGCTGTATAAACAATTGATGGCTAGTAATTGTTACTGACTGTACCATCACAAGGCTAGGTCAAATAATCACAGGGGCTCCAGGAGGAATAGTCCAACCTTAACAATGGCTTATGCGAAGCAATCCGTATTGTACAGTATTAACCGATGCATAACAATTCCGAGCTTTTGTAATTGAAGGATTGCCTGCTGACACTGCTTGGGACAGTAGAGAGAGGATGCCATGCTGGGGGGCAAGAGGTGGAAGGAGGAACAGCTGACAGGACCATCAGTCAAAAGGCCTGTAAACGCTGTATTTATGCGCCATTACGAGCTGGGTTTGGCAAACTCATAGACATGCCTCACAATTCCCCATCTACTACAAATCTTGTCCCCAAATTAATCTAATGGTTTATCTCGATAGTCCCTCATCACATTACTGAACCTCCTTCCCAGCTTTGCTCTGTGTGTCTGTCCCAGTGTGTTTCAAAATGTCACTTTCGAACTTCTCCCGAAATGATCCCAGTCATATACTGCCAACACAGTATGCTGTAAGAAGTCTCGGATCGTGATTTGTTAGTGTGGACTACTTTAGTTTTATTATACAAACCTATCTTTGTTCCCTTCTTCCATCCATCCACCCACTTGTGGGACACCCCCGCGCCGCACGGCCACCAGCTGCTGCGTGTGCCCCCAGCCGCCTCTGCCTCGCTGCCGCCTCGTTGCCGGCTCCCGCCGCTGCGAGTGGTTTTTTGTACTATTTTTTACAGTGATTTGTGCTTGTCTTTTGTAACTTGTTTTCCCTTGTTTTTCCCCGCTTTTTCGTGCATTTGTGCCTGTTTTCTACTTTGTTTTCTCCTCCGTGTTGCCCTCCTTCCTTGTTGTCCGCCTACCGCCTTCCTCGACGCCCCCCGCCCTCCCTTCCCGCCACCGCCGCTTAGCCACGCCCCTTTTTGCCTTCTGTAACCCTCCCCGCTCCCGCCTCCCAGCTGCTCCGCCCACCCGCGCACTTGGCCTTAAATGGCGACCGTGCGACGCAGGTGAGTGTGACCCACTTGTGGGACACCCCCGCGCCGCACGGCCACCAGCTGCTGCGTGTGCCCCCAGCCGCCTCTGCCTCGCTGCCGCCTCGTTGCCGGCTCCCGCCGCTGCGAGTGGTTTTTTGTACTATTTTTTACAGTGATTTGTGCTTGTCTTTTGTAACTTGTTTTCCCTTGTTTTTCCCCGCTTTTTCGTGCATTTGTGCCTGTTTTCTACTTTGTTTTCTCCTCCGTGTTGCCCTCCTTCCTTGTTGTCCGCCTACCGCCTTCCTCGACGCCCCCCGCCCTCCCTTCCCGCCACCGCCGCTTAGCCACGCCCCTTTTTGCCTTCTGTAACCCTCCCCGCTCCCGCCTCCCAGCTGCTCCGCCCACCCGCGCACTTCGCCTTAAATGGCGACCGTGCGAACGCGCAGCGTTGACGCGCAGCGGGCGCGCCGATTGTGCGCCGAAGGCGCGCCAAAGGTAAGCCCGTCTGCGCCCGTCCGCGACCGGAACGCGACCAGCGCCAGGACCCCTGGCCCCCACCGACGGAAGCCGACCCGACGAACCTACAGCGCCGCCGACCTCACCGCACTCAACACCGGCCACATCCCAGGATGTCACCGAGCCGCCCCGAAGCACACCCACGGACCCTTCAGCTGCCTCGCCTGCAAGTTCACCTGCATCCGGACCTTCCCTGCACCCGACAAGCCGAACTCCAGCAGCACCCACCTCAAGTGCATCCTACTCAACACCCGCTCCGTCCACAGACACGCCGTAGAACTCTGGAACCTGCTCGACACCACCGCCCCCGACGTTGCCTTCATCACCGAGACCTGGATGAACGCCTCCTCAGCCCCAGACATCGCCATCGCCATCCCAGAGGGATACAAGATCACCCGGAGGGACCGCGACAACCAGACCGGAGGAGGCATCGCCATCATCCACAGAGACACCATCCGCATCACGACCAACACCGACGACACCCTCACCACCGCTGAACACCTGCACTTCCAGATCCACACCAACCCGAAGACCACCCTCAGAGGCACCCTGATCTACCGACCCCCGGGACCGCGCACACGATTCAGCGAGGACATCGCCGACTTCGTCAGCCCGCACGCTCTCCCCTCCGCCGACTACATCCTCCTGGGGGACCTCAACTTCCACCTGGAGAACAACAACGACCGCAACACCATCACCCTGCTCGACAACCTCGACAACCTCGGACTCAAGCAACTGGTGACCACCCCCACCCACCTCGCCGGACACACACTCTACGCCGTCTTCTCATCCAGCAAAGACGTCACCTTCAGCCACGCAACAGGACTCCACTGGACGGACCACAGCTGCGTCCACTTCACCTTCAGAAGAACGACGATCCACCACCGCCAGCAACAGGTTGCCCGAAGAAGCTGGAACAAGATCACAGCCGACCAGCTCACCGCCTCCCTGAGCCAGCACCCTCCCGCCAACTCAGCGAACCCCAGCCAGGCCGCCGACAACCTCACGAAGTGGATCAGCAACTGCGCGGACGAACTCGCCCCTCTAAGGACCCCGCCCAGCAGATCCTGCAGCAGAAAAACACCATGGTTCACCGACGAACTCAAGAGCTCCAAGAAGAACTGTCGAGCCCTCGAGAAAGCCTGGAGAAGGGAACCAACGACGGACAACATGACCACCCTCAAGCTCGCCACCCGGAAACACCACCAACTGATCCGCGCCACCAAGAAAAATGCATACAAGGACCGGCTGGACAACAACGCACACAACTGCAAGGAACTCTTCAACATCGTGAAAGAGCTCTCCAACCCCAACGCCGGAAACAACGACATCACACCGTCGCAAGACCTCTGCAACTCCCTCGCGTCCTACTTCCACAACAAGATCACGGACAT